>NW_020200882.1:82483-91984 GCF_001531365.2 Cynara cardunculus var. scolymus
GTATATTTTTAATTGATAATTAAGTAACTTTATTAAAATAAAACCCTGTATTTTTTTTATAATGTTTATCAAAAGCTGTGTAGTTCATATGCATTCTTCTATTTAACCATGCTACTCATTCCATAAATTTAATATGATAACAAAATTTTAAACATTCATTGGTTGATATGTTACCTTCTCGTTCCAAAAATAAAAATTCATAGGGATAATGCTACATTCTCTTTCTTTATGTTCAAAATTTGGTGAATGGATTCAAAATCTCTATTTTCCATTATTATAACAAATTATAGTTAGATTGTTACGTAATGTTTAAAAGGCGATGCATCTTTTAAAATATTACATAAACGTACTTTATGCATGTGTTAGTGGACATTTTATCTAGTCCAAAAACTACAGAGTTTTTATTCGATTCAAATAAAAAATATAATTTAAAAAAAGAACTGACGGTCTAGATTGATCTAATAATAATTTGGTTTTTTTAATCTGGTCTAAATACAAATCTCTATTTGTCAATAGATATCTTGAGTTAATAAATATCCAATAAACGATCTAAATCCAATTATATTGTTTTTTTTTGTATAACGTAGTAATTTGGTGCATTTTTGAAAATACCAAATGAACAACATAGACTTGTAGGTAGGTACTAAACCAAAACACAAATGTTTTGATCATTTTCTCTTAGATCATGTAAATTAGGCAAGTTTGAGCCCCACATGTGTTGTTGTTCAGTTGGCTCAATGGATATGTAGATGTTTGTTTGGAAATTCATTGGTCTATGGTTGAATCCGGGCTCCTCATACGTCTCGTCGCCGAGTGAGTTTTAGATAGTCCACTTACATTAAGTTTTTGTCGACCGGATGTCATATGAGACCGATTAAGATCGTCAATTGTTGATTTTTCTTTTCAAAAATTAGGTTACTTTAAAGGAATATTATAGAGACTTTGACTTGTTGACTTGTCTAAAAAAAAGAAAATATGAAAAAGACCAAATAAATATACTTTCTTTTAAGTAACAAAATAAATAAATACCAAGTATGAACAATATAGTGGAGAAATAGATATATTTGTTTTGTGTGGACGATAATAATAATAAAATTTTCCAACAATAAACGATTTATTATTAAAATACCAAAAATATGGGATATGATAATTGCCTTATATGACCATCAACTTCAAATTGACGAAATAACCAATACAATATAAAAAGTTGTAATTTTTTTATTGGTCCATTTAAATTTGCATAGTTTGTATAAATAAGATGGTTTCTTAATCACCTCTTTCTATAATATATGTACAAGTACAATGTCATGAGATACATCTTCATTTTAATGTTTCGTCTTTGTTGATATAATATGATTTATGTGGTTTTGAGAAAGATAATGTTTTTACTTTTGAATAAAAATAAATTTGAAGATATCATAAAAATATAAAAAAGTATATCGATATTAATATCAAATTAACTATTTAAAACTTCTCTTTTTTTATACAATTTCTCTAACTCGATTTTTTTTATTATACTTTAATTTAGGTCAAAACGAAATAATTTATTTTTGGCTTAACAATAATTTTTTTATAAAGATAATGATTCTGTTAGAATTCAATTATTATCCTAATTATATTTTATATATTTTACATTTGAGATGAAAGATTTATCTTGTATTTGATAATGTTTATCCACAGTTAGTTATACGAATTAAAAAATGGAGCTTTAATAAGTTGTACTTACGCATAACTTACTTGTAATATTAAATTTTAAGTAATATGCATTAATACACGTACTTCATGCATAGAAAATGCTTTATAATATAGTGTTTATATATCTATGTATCTATATATATGTGGAGAGATCAAATGCAAATCAACTCAATTGTACAAATGGTGTAAACCTCATTTAACTAACCATAAATTTTTTTGTTTACACTTATTTAATTATAAAGGTTGATTAGTCATTTTTATTGTGTAGGACGTTAATTATGGACATTATTAATTATCTTTATTATATTAGTTATGTACCTAATTAATGTGTTTGTACGTATTCATTCAACATACTTCTTTTTCATTGGCCAAAACTTCAACTTCAACTTCAACTTCAACTTCAAATATATAATTTTGTTTTTGGTCCAAAAGTTCATCCAAATACTTGTCGATTACACAGTAAAGTCTCCATCACAATCATAATTGAGAAAACATTCACGGAATGTCTAAATTTGAATGTGTCCAAAAAGCTATAATGCCTAAATTTGAAAATGTCCAAAGAATTATAATATGTCCAAAAATTTATAATTTAACATTATCAATTACCTACCGGGTAAGATTTTAGTCCACCAAAACGATATCATATGCAACAATTTACCCAATAAGCACTTACCGTGGTAAGAATCGTCACCTTCACTTACCAGGTAAAACTCTTGGTCATTGTCTCGTTCTTACCCGGTAAGATATGATTCTTGGTCCTTATTATATTCATTCGATAAGATAATGTGACTTGGTAAGCGCTTACTCGGGTAAGCATTTAGTAAACGACATCTTGCTTAATTAAATTCATTCATTCATTTTGCAAAACAAACTTATTTATATTAAATATTTATATAATTATAAAAAGATGAAAGACATACTATGTGAGTTAAATATTTTAAAATCTTGATGTGCAGTGTGATTTTGGTTATCCCATATTAATTAGATATTGTTAGTTTGGAGAATAGATGTGGATATATGAAGTTATGAGATTTAAGTATTTAAATTTTTTGAATTGTGGTTTGACTTTTTTTTATCTTACATGTAACATCTCTTTTCACATTTGCATATAACTTATGTATTTCATATAACATGTAATAAAATAATTACACACTGGTTCCAAATTGTACAAATTGATACATTAAAAAGTAGCTACAAATTTTCGTTTACACCAAGCACATTACTTGTATATAACATATTCGCAACTATATGCACATATATTCAACCTCTCAAAATCCAAAGATGTAAAACAATATTAATTCCCTTTCATATCTTCTCGTTTCCCATATTCTCTATATGTGACTGACTTGTAATACACATTTTTAAATACAAAATGAGGTTAGACCACATTGTCTAGTGAATAATCCCTTTTGATTGCTATTACATGATGAAAATCACCAAGACATTATTTGAAAGTTCATATTTGTATTTTAAAACAAATAAACAAACTTTTATTGAGACAAACCTTTTTGTCGCGTATATAGATGAGACAACACCTTCTTATCGCATTGAACAAGATAACAAACAATGTGTCTCATAATACACCAATTTGTCGCATTAAACATATATGTGGGCACATTTTTGTCGCATCCAACTACATTTTGTCGCATCCAACTGATACGATAAACCTAACTCATCGCATCAAGCACATGCGAAAATCACCCTTTGTCTCATCATATTGATGCGATAAACACCCTTGTCGCATCCTTGAGGATGCGATAAACCAACTCATCGCATCACAAGGATGAGATAACTTCCTTTTGTCGCATCACATGGATGCGATATCCACAGCTCATCGCATCACATTGATGCGATAAGAATCACGCTCATCGCATCGCAAGGATACAATAATAGTATCCCATGATCAATGATCATCATTTCCAGAATTTGATTATGTCATCCTTATCCCAATAAACCCAGCTCCTGATTATGTCACCCTTATTACAAAGATATACCCAACTCCTGATTATGTCACATATATTACCAAATAATACACATATCTTGATTATGCCACCCTTATTACCAAATAATACCTAGCTCCGGATTATGCTACCCTTATTACAATCAATTATAATAACAATTTAAAACCCAAAATTATGCTAATAAATAGCAATTAATTATCAAATACCCAAGTATGAAACCATATGGTTTCTTTACAAAAAAGAAATTAATGATGATTTGTAAATAAAACTCACATTGTAAAATATAGTAGATGAAGATGATAAACAACAACAATTTTAGATAATTATCACTTGGGCTGATTCTTCTTCGGTTTCTGTTTACTTCGAACTTAGGTAACACACGCAGAAAATTCACCCAATTTTTTTTCTCTTACCACTCATAAAAAAGTAATAGCACATATACCCATGCATACTTTAAAAAGTGTGTGTCCTAAACAATCAATCTTCATGTAAATCCTTCAAGAACAATGACAGATCTGAGATTTTTTTTCAAGAACACATAAGAAGGAGATAGAGAGAAAAAGTCAATCTTCAAAAGTCTGGTCAAATTCTCTATTACGTAAATGATATTACAATGAAAGCTTCCTACTCAGATTACAAGACATCACCCTTTATATAGGGTCAAACTACAAGACAAAGGTCAAACTCAAACAGTCTAATAAAAGTCAAACATGATGACTTTTATACAATTATAGACAATTTTATTTTTCAAGACGAATACAACCTTACACTGAATTTCATTCCTAAGAAAAAGAATGAGGGGGTGATTGTAGGATACTTTAAACACATTTTTCAAAACTCACCCCTCAAATTTCAAACTATTTTAAAAAATAACCCCAAACTTTATAACAATATAACTTGGTTATCACATTACCTTCTCCTCAAAAGAATTCCGTCCCAAAATTCAATCAATCGAACAACTGGGAATTTTTGGTTCTCATTTCAGATTCTAGTTTTTAGGTAGCTTCTTGCCCCTTATGAAATCACCATTAAACCTGTAACTAGACTAATTTTTTTATTATTTCTTAACACTTTAGTCTTCCGATCTGTGACGGCTTCTAGGGTTTCTACAAGCTCAACTTTTCATAAATCTGGATCTCAGGTAATGGTACAACCATATTTGGATCAGTCAAACACTTTCGTAAATTAGAAACATGGAAAGTGTTATGAATAACGTTGAGTTCTTAAGATAACTCTAACTGATAAGCTATTTCACCAACCCGTTTACTGATTCCGAACGGCCCAATATATCTTGGACTCAGTTTACCCTTCCTCCCAAATCGCACAATACCCTTCCACGGTGAAACTTTAAGCATTACATAATCTCCCACCAGAAATTCAATCGACTGTTGCCACATGTCGGCATAATTCTTTTGTCGGTTCTGAGCTGTCTTTATTCTTTCCTAAATTAAATCTATTTTTCAGTCGTTATCTGAACAATCTTTGGACGGGCCAACTGTTTCTCCCCTATATCATTCCAACATAACGACGTTCGATATTTTTTGCCATACAGAACTTCATACGGTGCTTCTTGGATGCTGGGATGATAACTGTTATTGTAGGCAAATTCATTCAACGGCAGATGATTCTCCCATGAAGCCCCAAAGTCAATGATACAAGATCGCAACATATATTCGAGGTTCTGAATCGTTTGTTCACTTTGGCCATCAGTCTGTGGGTGATACACCGTACTTAACCGAATTTGAGATCCCATGGATTTCTGAAAGCTTTTCCAGAATTTTGAGGTAAACTGGTTGTCCCTATCTAAAATGATTGATAAAGGAACACCATGACAAGTCACAATCTCATCGACATAGATCTTTGCAAGTCTTTCTAAAGGATAAGTTTCTTTGATCGATAAAAATTGTGCAAAGTTTGTCAGACGATCCAAAATAAATCAATTGCATCATATCCTTTTGGAGTTCGCGACAGTTTCATTATGAAATCCATCATGATATGATCCCATTTCCACACAGGAATTTCTAATGATTCTAAATTCCCATAGGGTCGTTGATGTTCGATCTTTACTTGTAGACACATCATACACCATTTTATGTACCGTGCAATATCTTTCTCCAACCTCGACCACCAGTAAAATCGTTTTAAATCTCTGTACATCTTATTGGTACCCGATTGAATTGAATATCGAGATTTGTGACGTTCATCCAAATTAACTTACGGTTGTTTCCAAAATATGGCACCCATATTCTACTTTCGAAACACAGAATTCCATGATCATTCTTTATCAGGGTTGCTAGCATCCCTCTGATTCTTCCAACAACAACATTCCTCTCATTAACTGCTTCGTTCTGACATCTCAAGATATCGACAAGAATGTTAGGGATCAACTTTGCTAGTAATGAAGTGGCTTTGATAGTTCCGTTCTTCTCTTTTCTACTGAGTGTGTCAGCCACTACATTCGCCTTCCCAGGGTGATAGAAAATATCACAATCATAGTCAATCACCAGTTCAATCTATCTTCTTTGCATCATATTTAACTCTTTATGATTAAACAGATGTTGAAAACTTTTATGATTTGTATAAATCTGAGATTTAGTCCCCAACAATTAATGTCTCGAAATCTTAAAGGCAAAAACAACTGCTGCAAGCTTCATATCATGAGTAGGGTACTATTTTTCATGATCTTTCAAATCTATGGAAGCATACGCAATAACTTTTTCTCATTGCATCAGTACACAACCCAGACCCAATCTTGAAGCATCACTGTAAACTACAAAATCTTCTGACCTTTCTGGTAACGATAGTATTGGAGCACTACATAATCGGTCTTTCAACAAATGAAAGGCTTTAGCTTGATCTTCTCCTAACTCGTACTTTACACTTTTCTTTATCATTTTAGTCAGCGGTGCCCATGATAGGAGAAAAATATTGAATAAACTTTCGATAATACCCAGCTAAACCCAGAAAATTTCGGATTTCGGTGGGCATTCGCGGTGTTTCCCATATTTCAATTTATTTATTCTTCATGTGATCAACTTTTACCCCTGCTTCTTAAATGATGTAACCTAAGAATTGAACTTCTCTTAACCAAAATTCACATTTTGACAATTTAGCATACAACTTTTCTTTCTTCAAAAGTTCAAGAATTAAATGAAGATTTTCAGCATGCTTTGCTTCCGATCGAGAATAAATAAGAATATCATTGATAAAAACAATGACAAATTTATCAAGATATTCATTACGTAATCTATTCATTAGATCCATGAATGCGGGTGGAGCATTTGTCAAACCGAATGACATAACCAAAAACTCATGATGCCTATACCTGGTTCTGAAAGCAGTTTCAACTATATCTTCATCCCGAACTTTCAATTGATGATATCCCGATCGTAAATCAATTTTAGAGAAATAACTGGCTTCGACTAATTTATCAAATAAATCATCGATTATGGAATGGGATATTTATTATTTATTGTCAATTTGTTCAATTCCTGGTAATCAATACACATTCACATCGATCCATCTTTCTTTTTAACAAATAGTACTGGAGCATCCCAGGGAGATGTGCTAGGTCTGGTGAAACCCTTATCTAGTAATTATTTCAATTGAGTCATTAACTCTTCTAATTCTGATGGTGCCAAACGATACGATGCCCTGGCTACCGGTGCCGCTCCGGGTGTTAGGTCAATTTTGAACTCAACTGATCAATTGGGAGGTAAATTAGAAAATTCCTCTGGAAATACTTCTGGATACTCACAAATATTGGAATAGATTATTGTTTACCTTTTTCTTTCTTAGAATCAACCACATAAACCAGAAAACTTTGGCACCCCTTCTAAATACTTGTACGAGCCTTCATAACATAAATCAGGCTTGTATGATGATCCCGCCGATCACCATAAATCACAATTTCCTCTTCCTCGACAGATCTATATGTACCATCAGTGTATTACACATGATACTTGCCTGATTTTCTGACAACTACTCTATGCTCACTACTACATCAAATTCCCTTATCAGCATAGGGAATAATCAGATTGGTAACACACCCCCTGTAACTCTATTTGGAAATCATTATATACTTTGGTAATAGAGACTTGACTATTATTAGCAGTATCAACTACTAATGCATAATCTAGGGGAATAGGTTTCAAATATAAACATCCAAGAAATAAAGGTGACATAAATGAATAATTTGCACTAGAATCAAATAACACCTTAACATATACAGAGTTTATAAGAAATGTACTCGTTACCACATCTAGGACTTCATCCGCCTCTCCTCTTGACATCTGAAAGGATCTCCCTTTAGCCATGTCAGATTCACCCCTTTTAATGTTGATACCCTCACGAGCACTCTAAGTGTTTCTACCAAAAATTAATTTTGGATTCTTTAATTGAGGGAAATTTGATTTAATGTGATTTGGAGAATCACAATGGTAGCAATGTGGGGCATCTGAAAATCTCTAGAGATATGTCCTGACTTTCCACACCTAAAATAAACTCTTTGGTCAAGATTACAATCACCCTGATGGACACGGTGACATCTCTGACAAGGTCGTTCATCGAGTCTTTGAACTGGGTGGTTCTCATATTTTACAAACTTGGGTCTTCTAAAATTTGTTGAAGACCCCTCCCACTTTCTCTTTTCCACCACTCTTTCTCCCACCTTATGAATTTTATCTATTTTTAAAAACCAGTTCAAGATCATTTTTTGAATGATCAATTCAAGTCTACTTTTAAAATATGTCTAAGGATATGTTGAGCATTGGGTCAAATTCTAAGCCTCCAGTTCTAGCTCCCGGTGAATATCAGCAATGGAAAGTAAGAATGATTAATTTCTTGGACAATAAAGATGAAAGGTAATGCAATCAATTAAAGATAAACTGTACGAATGTCTTGTGGATCTACCTGATTACACATCACCTAAAGGTATTGTGTAGAGCTAAAAGCAAAAGAAAGATCCCAAATATTTTACTGATCCTGAGAAACAAAAAGCTCAAGTTGACAAAAAGGCATTAACCTATATGTTGATGGATATTTCAAATGAGTTGTTCAACAAAGTCGATAGCCGCAAGTGAACGAAGGAATTGTGAGATGAGCTAGAAAAGCAAATGTTTGGAAGTGATAAGTCTATGCAGACCAGAAGGAACCGATATATCAATGCTTATGAGAGATTAAAAGCTAGAGAAAGTGAATCAATTACTGAATTCTACAACAGGTTCAATGTCATTTCAAATTATCTGAGAAGGAATGGCATTCAAAAATATCAATTACAAGTTTCTAAAGAATCTAAAGCCCGAGTGGAACACTCTTGCAGTCAACTTGCAAATGAGCAAGAACATGTCTGATGAAGATATTCATGATCTGTATAGTATTCTTTTTGAGCAAGAAGAGACTGTCAAAGAGTTGTTGAATGAAAAGAAAAGAGTAGCTGACTCATTGGCTCTTTTGTCTTTTAAGTAGGGACAAATCTGAATCGAATAAGTCCAAGTCTTTGATGTCATTAGAATAGTCTGAAAGTGAGTCTACTAAAGATTCATCTGCTAATTCTAATGATGATATCCATGAATTTTATAAGAAGTTGGCCTTGTTGATAAAGAAGTTTCAAAAGAGCTTTGGGAAGAAGATATTCAACAGGTTTGAAAAGAAGAAAAGTAAGGAAGTCAGACAAGAAAAGTTTATAAAAGCCAAAGATCATAGAGAGAATAAAGTTGAAGACTGTTAGCTCTCATTTCCTTAAATGTGAAAGTATAGAAAAAGTAAACTGCGAGTTTTGACAGAAGATGATCTGTCACAGAAGACCACAGAGGACCAACAGCAGAAGATGCTCAAGCGTTCAAGT
>NW_020200882.1:92143-105313 GCF_001531365.2 Cynara cardunculus var. scolymus
CTTAGATTAATTTGCTTTAGGTCATGTCAGAAAACGGTTATTTGCTTGTATAAATAGCAGCGTAGGCCCTTGTATTTCAGTGAACTTCAGTATTGTATTTGTTAATATTTTCATCAATTGAAAATCATTTTGAAGCTCTCTCTTGTGTTCATAAATCTTCATTACTATGTTCTTATTGATTTCTACTTTGGCTGATACATATCTTTTCCGTTGCGTTATCTCTGTTAAACAGATCATCCAAGTAAGTAATTAATATCAAGAAATAGAGTTAATCGATCCAACAATTGGTATCAAAGCTTGAATCAAATTTTAATTTGATTTATTCTGTTCTTGGTATTTACTCTCATTCGCTCAAGAAAACAGTCGTCTTCTTCACTAGGTTACCCTGTTTTCACTGTCTTATCAATCTTCCTCACTTCTCTTTCAATTCTACATCCTTCAATGGCAAATATGGCCAATACATCCTTCAATGGCGAATATGGCCAATACATCCTTCATGAGTACTGGTTCACAGTCTAAACCTCCCACACTCATTCGCGAAGAATACCCCCAATGGAAAGTTTGAATGGTGAACTTCCTCGAAGGGATTCATCCTAGAATATGTGAGTTTCTGTACAACCCTCCCTACGTCCCAATGAATTTAATTCCTAGAGTTCCAGCAACTGGAACCACACCTGAATAAAATAAAACTTTTTCAAGTTAATTATTAGCTTTAAAAATAAAGCTAACAAAGACAACCGATGCTTCAACAATGGCAAAGTTGTGATAACCGGGTTTAAGACAACATGGGTTAAGGTAACTTTTATGTGATTGTTTTGATAAAATACGTGTTGGCATGAATGTTATTTAATTAAATGCATGAATCATGTATATATGTGAAAAACTATGCATACATGAGAGGATGCTAATATGTGTGTATATGATAATATGCATACGTGAAATATAATTAAATTATGTGAAGGTGCATGTGTGATAATATGTTTATGTGGAAACTATTATTAAAATAAAAAATATGCAACCTTCACAATTAAGCAAGGTTAGTTTTAAAATAATAAACCCACCACCCAGTAAGAGTTTTATATTATTAAAACTACACCGCCTTTAGTAAGCTCATAAAAAGGAATTAAGAGATAAGGTTTATCTTATCCTACTTTTGAAAAAAGGATTTTGAGAAAAAAAAGGGTGCGTGTGGCGGTGGAAGTGTTCTTGAGAAGAATTATTGCTCAAAAAATGATTCGAGGAATCTATGTTTGTTTGAAGAAACTGTTGTGTGTTTGAAGCTACCAATCTGTACTTATTAAGGTGAGTTTTTGATACTAAAACCTTTTTATGATGTTATTTAAACTGCTGGATTTTAAAGATTTGATATTTGGTAGAAGTTTGGTAAAAACTGTTTTCTAACAGTTTAAAGATATGATTTTATGATTCTGGATTTGGAAACTGTTTTGGAAAGTTAAAGCAGATTCTGCTGTTTAAAACAGTTTTGGGATGATATCCTTTGTTAAGGATACAAAGGAGATTATGTGTTCAGAAATGATATTAAAAGAACTGGGTGTTCTTGAGTTTCAAAGTTTTGATGATAAAACTGTTTTGAAACCATTTTTGGTTAAAAACTATAGAGGACATTCCTTTAAGACGGTTGTGACTTCGGTCTGTCTTCGTTTGGGATTAATCTATAGATTTTGGTGGATAAAACTATGGAGGGTGTTTCTTCAAGACGGTTGTGACTTCGGTCTGTCTTTGTTTGGAACTAATCTATAGATTTTGATGAGGACATAAGGGTGACATATCAAGGAGAGGTGTACCTTCGGCTATAAGGGTGGCATAACAAGGATAGGTGTACCTTTGGATATAAGGGTGGCAATTATGTGTGGATATTATATTTCTTGCTATCATGTCTTTTAATATTGCAAGAGATTTGAGTTCTTACTTCTTTGTGATTTGAGGACTCAAAGATGTTGTTATTATTAGAAATGAAAGTATTGATGTTATTAAAAATGGGAAAACTTGGCCTATGGCCTATAGTTTTGGATAAAATATGTTTTGGAACAAAGTGTTCATTTTAAGAGGAACAAGAAAGGCTCTAGTTGTTCCTTGAAAGAAACCAGAGGGGCTCTGGTTGGTCCACACAATAGAACCAGATGGTTATGGATGATGAATGGAATTGTTACAAGTCTTTTTGCGAAAGTTTTATTTAAATCAGAGGTTCTGTATCTATTAGATAGGAGCTCTGTGTCAAAAATTATACTTTGAAAGATATTTCAAAGATTTTATACTTAGAAATTTTCTTGAAAGGAAAGACAGACCAGAGGGACTCTGGTTGGCCTACGCGTTAAACCAGAAGCTCTGGTTGCTCTTACATTTTGAGCCAGAAGCTCTGGCTAGTAGAACCAGAGCTCTGGTCATATAAGATTTCTTTAAAAAACATTTTTATACTTAGGAAAGTTATCTTAACTAGAAGCTCTGATATAGGAACTAGAGGAGCTCTGGTCCTGCAGTATTTTGAAATATTTTCTAAGTCTGGTCTTTAGAACCAGAGGTCCGATGGACACAAACAGAATGAGAATTTACACTTCTTTAGGTGAAATACTTGGTTTGAATAATGTTTTGGTGATTTTCACCCTACAACTACATGGAAAAAGGGATCTCACTAGACCTCCAGGTCTAACCCTCATTTTGTGTTTTTAAATATGTATTGCAGGAAATGCAGAATATAATGATAGTAAGGGGAAAGAGAAAATGTGATCTATTTCCCTATGTGCATAGCTATATGAAGATCAATGGATGTGTTTTGGAAATTAGATGATATGTAGTACAAGAGCATGTATTTTGGAATTTTTGGACTCTGTATTTGTAATATAGTTCTTGTACTTTGGACCTTGGTGGGATTTAATATGTATTCTCTATATGAATTATATGTTATTAACAATGTGAAATATGGGGGTGTTACAGAAGTGGTATCAAAGCCTGAGTTTAAGGGATTTAGGTATTCACATGCATGATGCCTAGACTTAAACTGGTTTCATTGCATATTAAGGGTCCGAGACATAGTTAGCACCTTTGGAAATAAATATGATAAGTTAAGAGATCAGTGTGTAAGGTATATTCGGATTACATCTGGCCAATGTARTTTTGAATCTACAGGTACATAACTGAACTTGGACACTTTATTATATTTGGGAATGTGAAAATGTGTTTATTAACTTTGAAATCTACAAATGACTAGTAGATCTAGAAGGTCTAAAAGGATCACCCGCCCCAATCCTAATGAGGAGGAGGATTCCCCTGTTCTTGCTCCCATTGGTACATCTGAGGGCAGAGGCAGAGGGCAAACAAGAGGCAGAGATAGCCAAACAGAAGCCCAACCAGACCAAGGAGAATCAAATTCTGAAAATATGAATCAAGAACATATGCTTCATCCTGAATACGTAACCAGAGACATGTTGGCAGAAGAGATAGGAAACCTAAGGAAAACTTTGACTTCCATCATGGGGATACCTTCCAGAATCGAGACTGGCAGGGTTGAAATTAATCCATCAGTCCCAGTTATCAACAATAGAGAAGAAGATATCAAGATGTTTCTGACATGTAAGACACCAACCTTTTCGGGGGAAAGAGATCCAGTCAAAGCTATGTGTTGGATCAAAGAGATAGAATCTGTGTTCAATACCATTAGATGTGTGCAGAGACAGATAAAGTCAGATTTGCAGTCTTTGTATTAAAAGTCAAATGCATTGTTCTGGTGGGAGGTAGAATCATTAGCCAGAGCAGACATCCTACAGACATTGACCTGGGCAAAATTCGTTAATAGATTTAAAGAGAAGTTTTGTCCTAAAGCTGCTATATGACAGATGGAAGAAGACTTTCTAAAGCTAGAGCAAGAAACCAGATATGTTCGAGAGTATATAGAGAAATTTATTGAATACTCACGGTTTGCTGAGCACAAATTTCATCCAAATCAAGGAAAGTAGAGAGATACATTTGGGGATTGAAGCCATCAATCCGAGAGTTTGTAATAGCTATGAATCCTGTTACTTTTTCTTTGACGGTTGATGCATCATAAGTAACCGAGAGAAAAAAATTGGCAAGAAGAAGGAAAAGTGATAGAAAAGAGAAAATGGGAAGGGTCGTCGACTGGAGATAGAGGATCAAAGGCTGTGAAGTACGGAAGACCTATCCAGAGAGTTTGTGAGAAAGCTTGTCCATGATGCCATCAAATTCATCAGGCCGATTGCAAAACAGACCCGGGGAAATGCTACCAGTGTGGTGAGGCAGGTCATTTGTCACGAAATTTCCCGATGACCAAGAGATGTTTTAATTGCAACTCCCCAGATCATCTCAGACCTAACTGCCTGCAATTGAAAGCTCCATATTTGACCATGGGAAGCAACACATCGAGTGCCCGTGGAAGACCAAGCATGGGTAGAGGAGGATCAGGAGGGGCGCAAGGTCGATCTTTTCAAATGACCAAGCATGAAGCCAAAACTACACCAGATGTAGTAACATATACATTCCTCGTGAACTCCCTATATGCTAAAGTGTTATTTGACTCAGGTGCAAGCTTCTCGTTTGTATAACCATCATTTGCTCTATGTTCTTGCATGAATTCTGTGTCTCTTGATGATAAGTTAGTAGTGGATACTGCTAATGGTCAAGTATCTGTGAATTGTGTGTTCGATAACTGCACTATTTTGATTGAGGGGTGTGAACTACCAATTAGACTTTTTCCCATGCCGATGAAAGAATTTGATATAGTAGTAGGAATGGACTGGTTGGCAGAAAATCAGGCCAACATTGTTTGTGATAAAAAAGATGATCAGAATAATCTTGTCAGACAGAGGGACAGTTGTTATATATGGTGATCATCAGAATCATCATACCGGTCTGTTAACTGTGATGAAAGCCAAGAAGTGTATTCAAAAGAAATGATAGGGGTATTTAGCTTATGCTATTGATGCAAAGAAATAAAAGGGAAAGCAAGGATTGATTTCGATTGTTAGAGATTATCCTCAAGTCTTTCAAGAAGACTTATCCGGATTACCGCCAGAAAGAGTTATTGAATTTGGGATTAATTTGATACTTGGTGTAGCACCAGTAGTCAAAGCACCATATCGATTAGCTCCGTCTAAACTAAAGGAATTGGTTACACAGTTAAAAGATTTGCTTGACAAAGGATTCATCAAACCTAGTACTTCAACGTGGGGAGCTATAGTTCTGTTTGTGAAAAAGATAGATGGTTCTATGCGCATGTATATTGATTATCAAGAGCTGAATAAACTGACAATCAAGAACAAATACCCATTGCCAAGAATTGATGATTTATTTGATCAACTAGGGGGAGATAGTTACTTTTTCAAATTTGATTTACGGTCAGGTTATCATCAGCTGAAAGTTAAAGAAGATAATATTGCAAAAACAGCTTTCCGAACCAGGTACGGACATCATGAATTCCTGGTTATGCCATTCGGTTTAACTAATGCACATGCAGCTTTTATGGATTTGATGAAACGAGTATGCAAAGAATATTATGATAAATTTGTTATTATATTTATTGACGATATCCTTATATACTCCAAAACCAAAGAAGAGCATGCAGAACATCTTCGATTGATACTTGAGCTATTGGAAAGAGAAACGTTACATGCAAAGTTGTCAAAATGTGAATTTTGGCTAAAGGAAGTTCAATTTCTTGGGCATGTTATATCCGAGGCAGGGGTAAAAGTGGATCGGACAAAGATTGAGACAGTTGCAAAATGGGAGGCACCAAAGACACCATCTGAAGTCCGAAGTTTTTTGGGATTGGCAGGCTATTACCGCAAGTTTATTCAAGATTTTCCAAAATAGTCGTGCCTTTAACCAAATTAACTCGGAAGTATGTCAAATTTCAGTGGGAAGAAGAACAACAGAAAGCTATCCAATTACTAAAGACCATTTTGCAGTGCCCCGATATTATCTTTACCCGATGGAACAGAAGATTTCATGATATACAGTGATGCTTCAAAGTTAGGGTGGGGTTGTGTCTTAATGAAAATATGAAAAGTCATATCATACGCATCCCGGCAACTGAAGGATCACGAAAAACAATATCCAAGTCACGACATGGAATTGGCAGCGATAGTTTTTGCTCTGAAAATATGGAGACACTATCTGTTGGGAATGAAATGCCAAATCTATACCGATCATAAGAGTTTGCAACACTTGTTCAATCAGAAGGAATTGAATATGCGACATCGTCAATAGATTAAACTCGTTAACGACTACGATTGTGAGATCCTCTATCATCCGGGAAAAGCCAGCGTGGTAGCCGACACCTTAAACAGAAAAGAACGAAGTGGAACAATCAAGACTGTGGCAATGAGGATAAATTTAACTCCCGATCTTCGTCAAGGGATTTTGAAATGTTAGAAAAAGGCTGTCAAAAAAGAATATATGAAGTCAGAAAAAGTGGGTAAAATGATTTCTATCATGAAACCAAACGATGAAGAAATTTTATGCTTCCAAGGACGGATTTGGGTACCAAGTTATGGAAATCACAGGAAATCATTCTGAATGAAAGTCACAAGTCTCGCTACTCAATTCATCCAAGTACCAATAAAATGTACAAAGACTTGAAGCCTTTCTATTGGTGGCCATGTCTAAAGGAAGACGTAGCAAAATACGTGGAACGATGCTTAATTTGTCTGCAAGTTAAGAGCGAGCACCAGAGACCTTATGGAAATCTTCAACCCTTGGAAATTCTAGTCTGGAAATGGGATCACATTACGATGGACTTTATCATGAAGTTACCCCGAACCCCGAAAGGTTATGATGTAATCTGGGTAATAGTGGATCGACAATCAAAGTCTACGCATTTCTTACCGATGAAAGAAACTTATTCTTTAGAAAGGTTGGCTCAAATCTACATCAAGGAAATCATAACCAGACACGGTGTTCCACTTTCCATCATTTCTAACAGAGACAGTTGTTTTACTTCAAAGTTTTGGGAAAGTCTGCAAAGAGCGTTGGGGTCACAAATACGGTTAAGTACGGCCTATCATCCTCAAACAGACGGGCAGAGTGAAAGAACCATCCAGACTCTCAAAGACATGTTGAGAACCTGTGTAATTGACGTCGGGGGATCATGGGAGGATCAATTGTTGTTGATAGAGTTTGCTTATAATAACAACTATCTCTCCAGCATCCAAGCGGCACCTTAAGAGATATTATATGGAAGAAAATGTTGAACGCCGTTATGTTAGAATGAGATAGGTGAAAGGAAACTGATAGGTCCAGAGATTGTTCAAGTGACTTCTTAAACAAATTTGTGCAAGAATTAAGACAACTCAAGATCGTTAGAAAAATTATGCAGATAAGCATCGAAAACCGATTGAATTCAACATGGGTGATTTTGTAATGTTGAAAGTATCTCCATGGAAGGGTGTTATGAGATTTGGGAAGAAAGGTAAGCTTATTCCAAGGTATATTGGACCATTTCAGATTTGCAAACGAGTTGGGCTGGTAGCTTATCAATTGGAACTACCAAAAGAGCTCAGTCTAATTCACAGCACCTTTCATGTGTCAAACCTACGCAAGTGTTTGGCCGATCCAAATTTAGCAATACCACTTCTAGAGATCAAATTGGATAATAAACTGAATTTTGTGGAAACACCAGAAGTCGTAACTGACAGAAAAATCAGGGTGTTGAGAAACAAGGAAATCAGTTTGGTAAAGGTACAGTGGCATTATCACAAGGGTTCAGAGGCTACGTGGGAATTAGAATATGAAATGAGAACCCGGTACCCTTGGTTATTTGATTGAATGAATTCAGAGACGGAATTCTTTTGAGGGGGAGATAATGTGATAATCGGGTTTCAGACAGCCAGGGTTAAGGTAACTTTTATGTGATTGTTTTGATAAAATACGTATTGGCATGCATGTTATTTCATTAAATGCGTGAATCATGTATATATGTGAAAAACTATGCATACATGAGAGAATGCTGATATGTGTGTATATGATAATATGCATACGTGAAATATGATTAAAATATGTGAAGGTGCATGTGTGATGATATGTTTATATGGAAACTATTATTAAAATAAGAAATATGCAACCTTCACAATTAAGCAAGGTTAGTTTTAAAATAATAAACCCACCGCCTAGTAAGAGTTTTATATTATTAAAACTACACCGCCTTTAGTAAGATCATAAAAAGAAAATAAAGATAAGGTTTATCTTATCCTACTTTTGAAAAAGGATTTTGAGAGAAAAAAGGGGTGAGTGTGGCGGTGGAAGTGTTCATGGGAAGAATTATTGCTCAAGAAGTGATTCGAGGAATCTATGTTTGTTTGAAGAAACTATCATGTGTTTGAAGCTAACAATCCGTGCTTATTAAGGTGAGTTTTTGATACTAAAACCTTTATATGATGTTATATAAACTGCTGAATTTTGATGATTTGATATTTGGAAGAAGTTTGGTAAAAACTGTTTTCTAACAGTTTAAAGATATGATTTTATGATTCTGGATTTGGAAACTGTTTTGGAATGTTAAAGCAGATTCTGCTGATTCTGGATTTGGAAACTGTTTTGATACTAAAACCTTTGTTAATGATATAAAGGAGATTTTGAGTTCAGAAATGATATTAAAAGAACTTTTTGTTCTTGAGTTTCAAAGTTTTGATGATAAAACTGTTTTGAAACTATTTTTGGTTAAAAACTATAGAGGACATTTCCTTCAAGACGGTTGTGACTTCGGTCTGTCTTCGTTTGGAATTAATCTATAGATTTTGGTGGATAAAACTATGAAGGCTGTTTCATCAAGACGGTTGTGATTTCGGTCTGTCTTCGTTTGGAACTAATCCATAGATTTTGATGAGGATATAAGGGTGGCATATCAAGGAGAGGTGTACCATGGGATAAGGGTGACATATCTAGAAGAGGTGTACCTTCGGCTATATGGGTGGCATATCAAGGAAAGGTGTACGTATGGATATAAGGGTGGCAATTGTGTGTGGATATTAGAGCTCTTATTATCATGTCTTTTTAGATTGCAAGAGATTTGAGTTCTTACTTCTTTGTGATTTGAGGACTCAAATATGTTGCTCTTATTAGAAATGATAGTATTGCTGTTATTGAGAAGGGAAAAACTTGGCCTATGGCCAATGGTTTTGGATAAAATATGTTTTGGAACAAAGTGTTCATTTTAAGAGGAACCAGAAAGGCTCTGTTTGTTCCTTGAAAGGAACCAGAGGGGCTCTGGTTGGTCCTCACAATAAAACCAGAGGGTTTTGGATAATGAATAAAATTGTTATAAGTCTTTTTGCAAAGCTTTTATTTAAACCAGAGGTTTTGTATCTATTAGATTGGAGCTCTGTGTCAAAAATTATACTTTGAAAGATATTTCAAAGATTTTATACTTAGAAATTTTCTTGAAAGGAAAGACAGACCAGAGGGGCTCTGGTTGGCCTATGCGTTAAACCAGAAGCTCTGGTTGGTCTTACATTTTGAGCCAGAATCTCTGGCTTGTAGAACCAGAGCTCTGATCATACAAGATTTCTTTAAAATACGTTTTAATACTTAGGAAAGCTATCTCACTAATTATAATATTGATCTATAAACATTTTGAGGATTTCAATTGAGTAAGAAGCTCTGGTAGAGGAACCAGAGGAGCTCTGGTCCTGCAGTATTTTAAAATATTTTCTAAGTCTGGTCTTTGGAACCAGAGGTCCAATGAACACAAACAGAATGAGAATTTCAACTTCTTTAGGTGAAATACTTGGTTTGAATAATGTTTTGGTGATTTTCACCCTGCAACTACATGGAAAAAAGGATCTCACTAGACCTCCAGGTTTAACCCTCATTTTGTGTTTTCAAATATGTATTGCAGGAAATGCAGAATATAATCATAGTAAGGGGAAAGGGAAAATGTGATCTATTTCCCTATGTGCATAACTATATGAAGATCAATGGATGTGTTTTGGAAATTAGATGATATATAGTACAAGAGCATGTATTTTGGAATTTTTGGACTCTGTATTTGTAATATAGTTCTTGTACTTTGGACCTTGGTAGGATTTAACACGTATCTCTGTATGAATTTTATGTTATATGCAATGTGGAATATGGGGGTGTTACAAAAGTAGGATACTTCATCAAGGATTTCCGGTTCAAGAAATTCAAAGACTCAAACTAATATCTTAAGAAAGGTCATCTTGCCAAAGCTGTTGAGGACGGCAAAGCCCTGGTTGTTGATGAAGAAAGCTGGCTTATTGATTCTTCTGATGATGAAGCTACACATTTTACTCAATTCAATATGTTTTTAATGGCTAGAACTGAAGAAGGAGGCTTGTCATCAGAAAATGAATCAGAGGTACGTAATTCTTCCAATTTTGAAATAATTAATGAAATTAAAGATATGAATGCTGAATTTAAGATTATAAAAGACAGGATGAAAGCAGAGAGAGCAGTAACTGAAAGATTTAGAGAAGAGAGTTTCTACTATCAAGGACTATGTGAAAAGTCTGAGAGATGAGAAAGAAGTCCTTAAATCTAAGAAAGCTAAAACTGAAAATGATTTTCAGTCACTTAAGAAGAAATTGAGTGAAGTAGAATGCAAGAGAGATAACATTCAGTTAAAATTTGATATTATTCTTGAAGAAAGATTGACTTTACATGAGAAAATCAAACAATTGGAGGAGACTCTTTACAAAAGAAATTAATCTGAGCAAACACTGAAAATTTTAATAAACAAACCCAAGGATCCAAGATTTTATAATCATCAAGTGGGTTTGGAATTTAATGGATCTGATATTTTAATGAAAGCTCCAAAATCTTTGTACGATTTTAATGAAAGAAGGACTGTAAAATTCACAATTCCATCCGTTTGTGAAAAATTTGTTAAAGCAGAATCAGAATCACCGATTAATTCAAACTGTGATAATGACAGTTGAAGAATCTTTTGAAAAACCAAATTTTAAATTAGTGGGTCTAAAGTATGATGAATTAAATTCAAGATATGAAATCAGAGAAAATCGTTTTTCACACACTGAGCTTCAATCATAATATCCCACTGAAGTTTTCAAAACTGAAATTCACTTGTTTTTTAATCACAAAGTGGGGGAGAAGCAGTTGGATGGTCCAGAAATCGTTCAAATAACTTTCGAAAAGATAGTTCAGATCCGAGAACGAATTAAAACAACCCAAGATCGACAGAAAAGTTACGCCAAAAAACGCCGCAAACCAATTGACACTATGGTAGAAGATTTCGTAATGTTAAAGGTTTCTCCGTGGAAGGGTGTTATTCGATTCGGGAAAAGAGGTAAGCTTAATCCGAGGTATGTTGGACCATTTAGAATTTGTAAGAAGGTTTGTTCAATAGCATATCAGTTAAAGTTGTCAGAGGAACTCAATGCAATTCATAACACTTTCCATGTCTCTAACCTCCGAAAGTGTTTAGCTGATCCAAATTTGGCAGTACCGATACCTGAGGTGCAAGTTGATAGCAAGTTGAACTTCATGGAAACACCTGAGGCCGTCATTGACCGGAAGACAAGAGTTTTAAGGAATAAAAAAATCAGTCTAGTAAAAGTTCAGTGGTGTTTTCATAAGGGTCCAGAAGCTACTTGGGAACTAGAATCAGAAATAAGATTAAAATATCCTCAGTTGTTTAATTGAATGAATTCCGGGACGGAATTCTTTTGAGGAAAGGATAAGTGATAAATGGTTATTCGGTTATAAAGATCGGGGTTGTTTCATGTTGGTAAGTCGAGCGGTTTTAATTGGTTATATGCCTAACTCTTTTTAAGAAAATACCACCACCTCATTTGTTTAATATGATCACATGATGAGATATTTTAAATTATCACATGGGGTTTTGATTAAAAAAAAAGGGGGTGAGACTTAAAGAAAATAGCATAGAAACTTTCTATGTGTGCGTATTTTTAAGCTCAAGAAACATAACCCAAAAGAGGAGCTAGAAAAGATCGACTTTATGATTCCTAACCGAATTTGTTGCTATTTCATCTTCAGCTGTGTGATTCTATAAGGTGAGTTTAATTTTTATAAACTTTCATTATTTGGAAATTGGATATAGAACTTTATGGTTCTTTATATGAGTTGATATTATCGATCTGTTTTAAGGCCATAATTGGCAAAAATTGTGGGACCTTAATATGTCTATATCATGTGTTGGAATAAGAATGACATATCGAGGAGAGGTGTATTTTGGTTATAAGGGTAACATATCAGGGAGATGTGTATATTAGGATAAGGGTGGCTAAATAACAAGTTATAAAATCTAGGTTTTGATCAAATATTCATAGTTCTCGCATTATTATGATGTGATAACTTGGAGTTATCGCATCCGTGTGATGTGATAACTTAGAGTTATCGCATTCTATTGATGCGATAAAATGTTTTTATTGCACCATATGATGCGAGGAGTTGGTTTATTGCATCTATATGATGCGAGAAGATTGGTTTATCGCACCTATGTGATGTTATGAGTTGAAGTTCTCGCACCAGTGTGTTACGAGGATATAGGGTTGTCTCGCCCATATGATGCGAGTAAATCATATTATTATTATATATATAATGCAACAATTTTACTCAGAATATGTTTATCAAGTTATTTGACTATTTTGATGAGATAAAGGAGGTTTGTTATATCAAAATGATGTATATATGTTATTTTTTTACGAAGATGATTTGGTGATTATTCACCCTGTAGTAACATCAAAAGAGATTTCTCAATGGAACTTAAGGTCTAACCCTCATTCTGTGTTTCAAAAATATGCATTACAAGTCGGCACAATCTGAGGTCAAGGGGAAGGGAAAATTATGAAGTGTTATATATGTTTGCATGGGTTTCGAGCTAGCATGTTATTCTTTTGTATCTGAATACTTGTTATGTATTCATATGTTGTATAGAGATTTTATGGAAAAAGTTGTTAGCTATTTAGTAATATAGCTCTTGTAAGATATTGAGACCGAATGTGTAAATTATATTTCTTCATATATGGAAATATATATATATATATATATATATATATATATATAGGGGCCTATTCAAGGGAGAACTGAGTTGTTTGTGGTAACCGTGAGAACCAATCTCAACCAATCATTTTAAATTATTAATTACACAATTAAATTCAAATTAAAAGGGTATCATGGTCAATTCCTAATTTTAATTTT
>NW_020200883.1:0-2112 GCF_001531365.2 Cynara cardunculus var. scolymus
TATTTTCAAATTTAAAATATATATTGATAGAGAAGATCAATACAGATTTTACAAGACTGTTTGCGGAAAGTTAAGGTAAAGAAAACCTATCTAAACAATCTTTGGTTACACACAGATCTTTAGCAAATACAAGAAAAGAGATTGCTAAAAGGAAGATTTTTTACTTAAGCTAGAAGATGCTTGAAGTAAGAAGAGGATAGCAGAGAGATGCGCGCACTCTGCATGGAGAAGAAACACTTCTATTTATACCAGTGCATTAAATGAACATTTAATGCAATATGGTAGGTTTAGAGTGCATGTCAAGCGTTAAGAGGAAGGCTTGTCCTTTGCTATAGTGAATAGTACAAAAACACTATTTTTGAGCAGGCATCCTTGCCTAAAGTTGGTGGACAAAGAGTCGACTAATCGGCTCTGTACCGTAATAACTTTTGCAAGGGTATGGGTTTGTCCTTTGTGTGCATAAGGACAAGACAACAACAATCGTGCTAAACAAGCTTCCTTTGATCACTGAATGCTGGAATGACCTGAAGGTCTCATCATCATTTGCTGAAGCTAGAGCAGTCTTCACACATATGTAGTCAGGCTTGTAATCATTGAATACCGCTTCAGATCACGTACTCGCCAGTCTCTAATCTTCATTTTTAGTCTTCGACGTTCGCTGAAGGTTCTTTGGTGTGAGTGTTGTCTTCTTGAAGTATTGCTGTCTCTGATGAATTTACAATGCAAGTTCTTCAGCGATCACTGAACATACTCAGCGATGATCACTGGAACTGAAAATATAGAAACACAAATACAACGTGAAAGGGAAAAAGGATTATCATCAAATCACTGAGAGAGAGGATCAACAATATATATATATATATATATTGTTGCAGCATAATTATTGCAATGTAAATCATATTCGAATGTGAATGATGTTTATTTGCTCTATGTTGTGACCTTATAGGTGCATGTGTTATTAGCCCTATCGTTACATGTTTTGTCTTGGCACCTAGAACCAACATTCTCCAACTTGCACAAGATTCAACATTACCTCGATACAGACAATAGTGGAACATTTAGCAACATGTTATTGCCCCTAATAACACAAGAATATGCGTCATCCTAGCATCCATTGATCTCTAAGCTCATAAGCTACATATCAATGTTCTAGGTAGGATTCCCATTATTCTTTTCTTGCCAAATCCGTTGAACAAGAGACATGGAACGACATCAATCTCATATTAGTGTAAAACCATTATGTTTCTTGATCATGATATAAATGGATTTTTCCAAACAGCGTTAAATGAATCAACTTAGTTTGACCATGGCCATGTGTTTTCATCAGTTTTGAATTATCGAGGACCCAGAGATGTCACTCTATTGTCCTAGATCTGCAAGTAAATCAAGATAAAATAGTGGTAACTGATAGATTGTAGAAGATGATGGATAGAAACCGGCAACTTTCTTTATTGAATGGAAAAGGAAAATACAAACTTTCTTAAAACCCTAATCAACTCGCATGTGATGTTGGTGTGTTTATGTGTTTTTCTGTGTGTTTCGATCAATGTATTCTATGCCTGCATCACCTCTTTTGTAGGTGATATTTACAATAAAACTGAATCTTATAGTTATGGAAATATAATCTTTATCGCCAATAGAATCAACATCATCCTCTCGTTCAGAGTTAGAAAAACTCTGAACTCAAGTCTTCAGACTTCGTTCAGATTTGTCACTTAGCCACTGTCCGGGTCTTCTTGAAATAACTCTGAAGAATGTCTCTTTAGACTTGTAACTCTGAAGAGTATTTCTTCAGACTTCTGTAATCTAAAGATCTTTAGACTTTTGTAACACTAAAGAATAACTCTTCAGACGTAGACTTGTACGCCTTGAGAAGCACCCGAACTCTGAAGTCTTATTTTCCAGAAATCTGAAGATAGTCGTCCAGAACATAGACCAAGCAGAGGGGCTCTGGTTGTGTTGACACTTAGTGTCCAGAGCATAGACGAATCAGAGGGGCTCTAGTCCTGAATGACTTAGAGTCTAGAGGCTCCGGTCCATAAGGACTTAATGTCCAAAGCCATAGACCAACCAGAGGGGCTCTGGTCCTGAAGGACTTAGATTCCAGAGGCT
>NW_020200883.1:5069-6120 GCF_001531365.2 Cynara cardunculus var. scolymus
AGAGGCTCCGGTCCATAAGGACTTAATGTCCAAAGCCATAGACCAACCAGAGGGGCTCTGGTCCTGAAGGACTTAGATTCCAGAGGCTCTGGTCTATACAACTAGAAGCTCTGGTTGTCTAGAGGGCCTCTAGTCCTCTTTCGGACTTGGCGTTTTAGCACAGCCTTTAGTGTCCAGAGGCTCTAGTCGTCCAGAGGGCCTGTGGGTGCTCTTTCAGACTTAGTCAATTTAGCTCAGTAGATCTCTGAATCTTCCTTCCTTAGCTCGAATTGCTTTAATAAAACTTTCAGATTACTTAGAACAAATTTTGTTCCTAACACACTCTCATCAAAATGAGAGGAACAAATTTCATCTTGACTACATAAACCTCTTGGGTGTATCATGTCATACCTAATGATGGCCTTTATAACTGTCTGACCATTTCAAGACTTAATAACCAATATGTATCTCAGGTCTAAGGATAAAAATATTATCATTTTCAAGATCTACTTATAACACTGATCCATGAATCGATCTTAAAAGTGGGTCAAGTCCAATGCTTGCTCTCCAACAAAACATATGTGAATTTGGCTGAAACATATTGCCTACTTTCATCATCTATAAAAAGTCAACCAATTAATTTATATTAGTCTTAATTCATAACTACTCCCATACTTATGATTGATTATGGATGTTTTAGAATAACTGATTTATTCTTGGATTTAAACATGCTAATATGAAACACAACAGATATTGGTAAATAAAATCATATCCGTGTATATCATATTACATAAAAAACTATCACTTACAAGTGCAAAATATCAAAATACTAAAATATATTTAAATCTAACCTCAAGCATAACGATGTCCTATAAACCTAACATCCCTTCATGTTTTGTTCATGGTAGGGCTTCATGAATGGGTCTGCCAGATTTTGTGTTGATCCTCTCTCTTAGTGATTTGATGATAATCTGTTAAACCCCACAATACAAAATGTAAAAAGTAATGAAAAACAAACAAGTGATGAAGAACCAGAAGACCAATGAAGACATCAAGGCAGAAACGACCAAGT
>NW_020200883.1:6525-7785 GCF_001531365.2 Cynara cardunculus var. scolymus
ATCAACAGCTGGAATTATAGTTTATCTTGTTAATAATGCTTATCCATGTAAAAGATAAACTTTATCTGTTAGCTAGACTATTTGCTAGAAAGTAGCAATABATARTTATCTTAGTATTAGCCAACTAGTATAAATAGATGATTAGGTCTGTTGTAAAAGAGCGCAAGTGATAGAGAAAAAAGGCTTTTACTCTTTGTTTTACGTTTTATTATTTATAAAGTAAAACCTTTGAAGCTCAAAACTGTTCTTGAATGTTCTAATTTTATTTTTGAGTCTTCATAACTTTCTTCGTAAAATCACTATAATTTGGTTATTCATAACTAGATTATTAGTGTTATTGAGAGATCTGGGATCAACAATTGGTATCAGAGCCTATTGATTGATTATCCAATCAAACGATCATTTAAAATATCTCAATATTTTAATCTTCTTTCTCATTAAAAATTCTCTCTTCTTCTCCAAATTTTTCAATGGCTAACTGGAATTCTGCTTACAATGTTGGTTCTCTCACAAAGCCGCCAACTCTTCAACGGTTTTTTTCATAATCTGAAGAGGAAACTTCTGAATCAGATGATGAGATTAAAGCTTTCGCCAAATCATTGGCCTTAATTACAAAACAAATCATCAGAAAACCCTACGAGCGAAAAGAGTTCAGAAGGGAAAAGTTCCAGTCATCCTATGATAGAAAGCCATCCAAATTCTATCAAAGGAATGAAAGAAGAGATGAAAGAGAAGAAAGGGACGAAAGAGGAGAAGAGAGAAGAGAGGAAAGAAGAGAGGACGAGGAAGGAAAGAAAAATGACCTTCGATGCTTCAGATGCGGAAAACTTGGTTATTTTTCCAAGGAATGCAAAGGACGTTTGATCAAGGATGTTGATTACTATAAAAAAAATAGAAGTATAATTCAAGAGAGCGAAGCTTGATGGCCGAAAAAGAAAATTGGGTGTCCGACTTTTCATCAGATGATGAAGATAAGGCGCTCATTTGCCAAATGGCCACGTCYAATGCAGAATCCTCCTCCAACTCTGACGATCAGGTATGTGAGTCTTACACAAATGAAACCAACTATGTTCCATCAGAACTAGAGTTAAGGGTAATCCAGCTTTCAGAAGATTTCTTGAAATTAAAAAAAAAATTAAGTTTTGAAAAATCTGAAAGAATAAAAGCGAAAAAAGAAGCAAGTTTCTATAAAAGAGAAACTGATCTTCTAACCGCAGAAAAAGAGGACTTAGCAAAAGAAAAGACTCGCATAAGCACCCT
>NW_020200883.1:8354-9788 GCF_001531365.2 Cynara cardunculus var. scolymus
TGAACTTCTGATGAAAAAGTATAAGGATGCACAAGAAGTTTTTGAAAAACTTAATGGCCAAAAGGATACTCAAGGAATCATATTCAATGAATTAAATTCTTTCATCGGCCCAAAGAAATCCACCCTTGGATCCACTTTCAAACTTGGATGCATTCAAAAACCCGACTTCTCTCCAAAACCAAAAGCTAATTTCAAGAGAGTTAAAGTCTATGAAAAAACTGTCGTTTCAAGACAAAATTTTGAAAATGTGGTTTATGAGCAAAGTACTTGTACTAATGACATTTCAAAACCAAAGATCGCTACAAACCCTATTGAAAATCAGAATCTCTGCCTGACAAATCTACTTCATTAGCAAGTACAGTTGATGAAAAAAAAAATCCGAATGAGGAACCATCAACCGATGAATCAATCAAGTGAAATTGAGAATTCATCGAATTCAACATTGATGAAACCTCAAGAAGATCAAACTAAAGCATCAACCTCTGAACCTACATAATCTGCTCCCATTCAAGTTAAATTTGATTTTGAGAAATCAACAACATATTTTCTTGATTCTGAATCTGAAGATGAAATAAGTTGTGAAGCACTAAAAATCATTGAGAACAAGAAACTTAAAAATTTCAAGTTCTCAATGAAATCTGGTATTCCTTCATCAATGAAATCTTCAGATAAAGGAAAGGGAAAAATGAAAGATGTTGAATCTGCCAAAGATAACTTAAAAGGACCTAGTACTTCATTTAGGTTCATCAAGTTTACTYGTAAACAAAAACAGAAGTGGTCTACCTCTGATAAAACYAAACACAACTTTTCTTTCCATTCAGCTGAAGAAAAGTCCACCWTCCTCAGAAGAAAAGAAGTAAAGTCCAAGCCTTCTTTAAATAAAAAATCTGAACTAGATAGGAAGTTTGTAAAAACAACTGATGCTAGGACAGGATTTCTACCTAAATTTACTTCTTCATTTTCATCGAATAAAAAGAAGTTTAGACAAACACAACCGAAGCATCATCTTTGTCAATGTCTAATTCTTTTACAAAACCTGAGGAATCATATGTTGACACATCATTGTCCCTTAACACAACATGTTTATCGATATAAAAGACCCAATGAGAAAACAAAGAAACCCAAGCCTGCAAAGGCTAAGGGTAACAAAAAGAGTACCGCACTCCCCACTAACAAACGAGGACCCATTATGAAATGGGTACCAAAATCCCCTTRATTTGTCTTGCAGGACCAGCATGTGCAACCATGTTACATGGATTCAGGTTGCTCCAGGCACATGACTGGTGATAAAAGTCAACTATCCTCCTACAATGAAAACTTTGGAGACTCTGTGACTTTTGGAGACAACAACAAGGGTACAATCAAGGGATACGACACTCTCATCAAAGGAAATGTCTCAATCAGCAAAGTGGCTTATGTCGAAGGATTAAAGCA
>NW_020200883.1:11759-13431 GCF_001531365.2 Cynara cardunculus var. scolymus
TTTTTACATTTCATTTCATATCACCATGCATCCTTTGAGGGGGAGCAAAAGTTTACATTTGTAAACTTGCATTTTCCATCCAGAGCCTCTAGTTCTACTATCCAGAGCCTCTGGTCCCATAAAATGCTACATATGAATATAATACCAGATCTCCTCTGGTTTTATAAAATGGATTGACATACTTAAACAAAGCCTTTGGTTTGTTAACCAAAGCCTTTGGTTTGTTAACCAAAGCCTCCACATCATGTCAATCCTACATCACTACTTGTCTTCATCGACATTTCAACCAGAACTCCTCTGGTTCCTCACTCAATATATCATGCCTAACCATAGCTCCTCTGGTTCCATGAAAATACAATTTTCACTTAAAACTCATCTACATTGAAAACAATTTTTGAAAGATTATTCAAAATTGCAGCTTTTGTGACTAAAAACTATAACATTAGTTTTTAGAAGACCAAAACTTCGTAATTAGTATTAATCTTACAATTAGATGAGATTTTAAATTCCATTTTTTTGAAACGTCTTCCACAAATCCCCGCAACAAAGACATACACCCCGGTCTACAAAATACAAGGACACCGCCCAACCCTTTCGAAGGAAGAATACAGCATCAACAGACCGCTGTCAAGGGTTATGCTCACTGTCATTCCATCGACAAGTGAGATACGCCAAGCCTATGAATGCTCCATGCTGTCCCAAGAACTGAGGGCAGCTACCCCGAAGCACTTAGAGCCGTCCCCCCTCCAAGCGAGGGAGCACAACCATCATCTTCATCGGATGATGACGATGATGATGATAATACTCGTGCTTCCCCCGGCCCTCACCAACATATTTCCCTACCTACTACCCAAAGGGCACCCACATCCACTATCCCTGGCGATCAAAGCCAAAGGGATATTGAAACAGGACGACCCAGTCCAATCCAAACCCAAGCTAGCCATCCAGAGACCATCCTTCGAGCCTCTGTAGATGAACAAGTTGAGGAATCTCATACCCTATCACCCCTCTCTCAACATAGAGGTGATGAAGAGATAAGAGCCCCTTCACCTCAGGGCTCGCCACAACCTCTCACACACACAAATGCATTCGTTGCTTTTGATGTTGAACCCATAGATCGTTCAGAGCGATCTTCATTTTGTGCACCACTACCCTCGGTATTTGATCTACCAAAGGGTACACACATCCGATTCACTTACTCAGCCTCTGAAGCTGAAGAAGAGGAAGAGGATGTCCAAAAATCATGAGATAGTTCTTCTCTCGAGGCTATCAAGGACATGATGGAAGTCCTTCACGGCCTACCTTCACACAAGGCGAAGAAGGCGCCTCAGGAACAGAGGCACAACCTGCAGCATCCGTTGCTGCAGGGGTTACCCCCTTAGCCGATCTGGTCACCAAGGCTGAGTTCCAGGCCTTTATTGATACAGTTTCGTGCCTCATGCTCGAGCAGCCGCCCAAGCAAACAACAATGCCACGATGACCAAGACCCCGATGATCATGGTCTTGGACCTCGTGAGGGGGAGACAGAGGCGACGGCTGCATATACATCTCCATCCGCTAAACCAACCACCCCACCATCACAACACCAATGAAAAGAAAATTTGTCATCCAATGAAAACTTGGAAATTGATGTTTTTCTTCTAGATTAGTGTCTGTTCTTCTTATGTGTCTA
>NW_020200883.1:14511-28972 GCF_001531365.2 Cynara cardunculus var. scolymus
CCACCAACTTTAGGCAAGGATGTCTGCTAAAAATAGTGCTTTTGTACTATTCACTGTAGCAAAGGACAAGCCTTCCTCTTAAGGCTTGACATGCACTCTAAACCTACCATATTGCATTAAATGTTCATTTAATGCACTGGGTATAAATAGAAGTGTTTCTTCTCCATGCAGAGTGCACGCATCTCTCTGCTATCCTCTTCTTACTTCAAGCATCTTCTAGCTTAAGTAAAAGATCTTCCTTTTGGCAATCTGTTTTCTTGTATTTGCTAAAGATCTGGGTGTAACCAAAGATTGTTTAGATAGGTTTTCTTTACCTTATCTTTCCGMAAACAGTCTTGTAAAATCTGTATTGATCTTCTCTATCAATATATATTTTAAATTTAAAAATATTGTGTTTGTATTCATCCACCCCTTCTACAAACTGTTTCTATTCTTGTAGACCCTTACGGGACCAACATTTTGATATGTGTGAACTTTGCGAATACAAACATATCATCCACTATTTCACAAATATAGTGATAACACTTAAGGATATGCTTGGTGTTGTAATGTGACCTTGGTTCCTTCGCTTGGCAATGACACCTTCATTGTCACAAAATATCTTTAGGGTCTATGCTTGACATTACCCCCAAATCAACAATGAACTTCTTCATCTAAACAACTTCTTACGATACTTCTGAAGCAACAACATATTCAGCTTCTATAGTGGATTGTGAAACTACATTTTTCTTGGATGTTTTCCATGTTATTGCTCCTACATTTAAGGTGAAAACATCCTGATTATGATCGAGGATCATCTCAATTAGTTTGGAAGCTAGCATTCATACAACACTTTACACTAAGATCTTCCTTTCAAGCCTCCATAGATTAAGAACATGTTTGTTATCCTTCTTAAGTAATTAAGAATATTCTTGACTGCCATTCAGTGACTATCACCTGGATTTTTCTACTAACAACCTTGTTGTTAGGAGGTAGATCATCCAAGTCCTATACATGGTTATCATACAAGGACTGCATCTCGATGTTCATTGCTTTAAGCCATTTGTCATATTCGGGATCTGATGTAGTAAGAACACTTTGATCCACTAAGAATATCTCATCATTAGACATGAGAAATCCATATCTCTCAAGTTCTTGCTTAGTTATACTAGATTTGCGAACAATTTGTGTTTCTTCTGGTAACTGAGTAATTATATGCTCAGGTTCAACAAGTGTTTGTTGATCGCTAGTGTCAACCTTAAGTATGACTTTATGTGGCTCTTAAATCTCTTCAAGTTCTATGCATCTCCCACTTGCCTCATTCAATAAAAAACTGTTTTTCTATGACTTCAAAGCCCCTAGCAACAAACACTCTATTCTTGGTAGGATTTTAGAAATAATAACCTTGTTTCCTTAGGGTAACCCACAAAAATACACTTTTAGGATCAGGGTTCTAGTTTGTAGGAAGTCTCACGTTGTATGTAAGATTCATAACCTCAAATATTTAAATAAGACAAATTTGGAACCCTTTCATTCCATAACTCGTATGATTTCCTAATGACCTTTTTGGTTGGAACCATATTTAGTATGTGTGCAACAAATAGTAAAGCGTAGCTCAAAAAAGAGAAGAAAGAGTAGTATGACATCATTAATCGAATCATATCAAGTAGAGTTCGATTTGTCCTTTCAGACACACAATTATGTTGTGGTCTTCCAAGCGGAGTTAATTGTGAGATGATCCCTTATCTTCATATGATCATTAAAAATTTCTAGCTTAAGTAGTCACCACCTTGATTGAATGGCTTTAATCATTTTATCGAGATGATTTTGAACTACTTTTTGAAATGTTTTGAACACTTCAAAAGCTTCATCCTTATGTCGCCACAAGTACACATAACCAAATCCACCTGATGTTGTCTATGAATGTCATAAAGTATATTTCACCACTTCTAAACATTGTTCTAGAAGTTCCAAACACATTTTTATGCGTCCTAAAAGATCCTTGGCTCTTCCATCCATATCAATAAAAGTCATCTTCCCACTTAGAATCAGGTGATTCCAAAATCCCATCATTTGGAGTTTGGCGATGTGTTTCTTGTTTTTGTGACCAAGACGACAATGTCATAGTTAAGTTTGATTTAAATCATGTTTAGTTCCTTTGGCATTTGCAGTGTATATAGAATTGTTCTTGGTTGAACCATAGATATCAAGTTCATATGCCCCGTTGTGAAGGCGTGCCTGAAAGTAAAATATATATTTTTGTAGGAGAAAATATTACCATTTGAAAATCCAAAAACGAATTCTGATTCATGCAAACGGACAACTGAAATAATATTCCTGGTTAAACTAGGTACAAAACAACAATTGTTTGATGTAAATTACAGGCCATTTGGTAACAAAAGTTCAAAAACTCCGATGACTTTGATTGCAACATATGCTTCATTGCCTATGTGTAGATCCAATCACCTGGTTTTAGCTGTCTACTTCTTTTCAGTCCCTGCACATTGTTACAAATATGAGTTCCACAACCAATATCAAATACCTAGGAATTGGAAACACTTAAATTTGTAAGGTAAGTCGGACATGAATTGGATGATTCTATTTAGACATTGTGCCATGATATTTATTTAATAAAAGGCATTGCCCAATTATTATGTTCATGAATTATTTTGTGTTATATCTAAACTTACTAATAACCTTAAAATAATGTAATCTAAAATGTCCATAGTCAAGTATTAATTTGGGTTTAGGTTGAAATGACTAGTATATGCAGGGACTCATATTCAATTCCCTATAGATAGAATACACTATTGATATATTCAGTTTTAATTGTATGATAAGTTTTTTTATAGTTATAATTACGTTTTAAAATATGCAATGGTCCGTTTAATTTATTTTTTATACTTAAAACTAAATTATTATTATTATATACGATAATAAATAAAAAATATAATTTTTATAAAATTATATTTTAAATTGGGTTGGATCATGGTTAAATTAAAAAAAGAAGTGAGATTGAATTGGAATTGAAGATTGTGTAGGTGGATGAGAGATAAGATAATGTTTTAATTGGGTTGGGTTGAAAAAGATTGTGAGTAATGGTAGTCTAACAACCAAGCTATCCTTCTTATACCATCCACATAGGGCTTGCAAAGCCCTTTCAAAAGGAATTACAAATGACCACCTCACCAAAGTCTTGTCTCACACTTGCAAATTTTGCAATTTTTGCAATTATTGTTGCAATGCCACCTAGACCTCAACAAACTTTTTTTAATACATAAAATTAATTATTCTTATTTGATAAATATGTGTATATATATATATATATATATTATTTTTTAATAAAATATAAATACAATCATAATAATATGTGTAATTAATATGGTTAAACTAATTTAATCATTAAATTTTATCATCACCTAAAATTAAAATTTATACATATTAATACGTAAAATATTGATAAAATTGCATATAATCTAATCTATAAAATTAAATATAATATAATCTAATACGCACGATTAATAGAACAACACGAATAAAATTACATCTTTATTCGTCTAAAAGTTATCGAATTTCTTTATTAGACAATCTTCGTTGTTACTCTGTCATAGTTGATGGATCCATTTTCATCAACCTGATTGCCAGTTTTTTTTTTAGTTCCTCCTTTTTCTTTCTCGTTCCTCTTTTTTCCTCTCTCGTTCTTCGTTTTTCTCTCTCATTTTTTATAGCTTATGTATATTTGTTCATTACTTCTATTTTTTCAGTATCAAGATTAAATTATTCTTTCATTACCTTTCGATACGGTCAATAGAGTTAGTTAATAAAGATTTTTGTTTACCTTTGTCCTTTGAAGCTTCACTTCCCATTGAGCGAGCAGTCGACGTTAGCTCAGGGGTCGATGCGTTTGTATTTGAAGATGATGAGGTGTATTGGCACGAACAATCAGTTTTTGTTCTCTTCACCCCCTATCTTCTACAAGGTCAACCTCTACAAGCCTCTCTCGTTGTCTGGTCCATTTTTCTTGATCACGCAATTCAATCCAAGAATGCAATAAATTGAATTGTCTACTTTCCAATGAACAATATAACTCTAATGCTCTGTTTTTTTTGTGTTCTTCATTCGACCCACTTTCACATTGGTGTAAGAGTTGTTCATAACAGCCAACAAACTTTGAAACAACATGATTAAATCGACTTCAACGGTTCCAAAGTGCTTGATGATTCCTACTTGTTTAAGAACTCGTGTTATGATTCACATCGTAATATTCAAGTATAAGCTTCCAAAAATTTAGCTTGCTTTGAATAGTAGCTAAGCACTACACAACAATATGTCATCTTTGGTTGTCCATCACGTTTTTTTATTTTTAGAACCGCTTCCTTGCTCTGGCACTAGATTTGGTTGTGTAGAAAATTCTGGAATCTGAGAAGGAGTAGAAATAGGATTCGGGTAAATGGCATTTAAAAATTTAGTGGATAGTTTGAGAAATTTGCATTTTGGTATATTGGCATTTGAAAATTGTTGGAGTTCATCATAGGAAAATTAGGATTGGGGTTCATCATAGAAAAATTAGGATTGGGGTACATTGGAATATGAGGATTTGTGTCTTGTGCATCATCATTTTAATTCTAGGATAAAGGTTGGGAGAAATATAACACCCCATACCACACATTGCATGTAACACATACTTCATACAAAAGAAATACATGTTTATATACCACATAGGTCCCTTAGTATAAGAATCTATCATTACAAAATACATGGTCCAAAAATTCCAAAATACAATTCTTGTACTATTCAAAGTTCATCAAACAAAACTATACATAATATTATTAGAGAGAATATTTTCCTTGATTGATTAAATACAATACAATCATTTAAATATACAACATATGGGCCATGGGCCAAACACTATACGGGCTAATAAACTAAGCCTAATATACAATGTGATCTGCTAACNCAATACAATCATTTAAATATACAACATATGGGCCATGGGCCAAACACTATACGGGCTAATAAACTAAGCCTAATATACAATGTGATCTGCTAACATCCCCCCGCAGTTGGAACGTCCGAATTGCGAATGTTCAAACTGGATTTGAAATCCGAAAATAGAGAATGAGATAGCCCCTTCGTGAAGATGTCTGCGTACTGAGAGCTCGAGGGGACATGGAGGACCCGAACATGACCAATGGCAACTTTGTCACGAACAAAGTGAATATCAATCTCTATATGCTTTGTGCGTTGGTGCTGAACTGGATTGGACGACATGTATACCGCACTGACATTATCACAGTAGACGATTGTGGCTTTCATGGGCGGTCGGTGGAGCTCGCAAAGTAAGTTACGGATCCAACTTGTTTCAGAGAAGGTGTTCGCGACTCCATGATATTCGGCTTCAGCACTAGAACGGGAGATAACACCTTGACGTTTGGATGACCAAGACACAAGATTATCTCCCAAGAAAATGCAGTATCCGGACATGGATCGTCGAGATGCCGGACATCCCCCCCAATCTGCATCAGAGTAAGCTGTAAGTTCGGATGAGGGGGATACATGAATCTGAAGGCCATGGTTTAGAGTGCCTCGAATGTACCGAAGCATACGTTTTAGAGCATGAAAATGTGGCTCTCGAGGATCATGCTTATAGAGGAAGATTTGCTGAACGACGAACGCTATATCCAGGCATGTGAAGGTGAGATACTGAAGAGCTCCGGCAAGGCTGCGGTACAGGGTGGGGTCACGAACGGGTGGGCCATCAGCATTAAGCTTATGACCCGTTTCGGCAGGAGTGCGCGACGGATTACAGTTACCCATGTTTGCGCGTTCAAGGATCTGAGAGGCGTACTGCTGCTGAGATAGAAATAGACCTGTAGATGATCGCGAAGCAGAAATTCCCAAAAAAAAAAATTAAGTGCCCCGAGATCCGTCATAGCGAACTCATGACCAAGTAGGGTGATGATCTGGTGAAGGAACTCTGTGGATGAGGTCGTCAAAATGATATCGTCAACATATAGAAGAAGATACGCAGTGGCCTGAGGAGAGTGGTATATAAACAGTGACGTATCAGTGCGATTGTGCTGAAACCCGAGCCGAAGGGCATACTGAGCAAACTGATGGTACCACGCATGTGGGGCCTGTTTAAGGCCGTACAGAGAGCGCTGAAGATGGCACACGTGATCCGGAAAATGTGGATCTCGGAAGCCCGATGGCTGATGCATGTATACAGTCTCCTGAAGGTGACCGTAAAGAAACGCATTCTTCACGTCTAGCTGATGGATCGACCAAAGCTGAGAGACCGCAATACTGAGGACAGTACGAATGGTGGCCGGTTTTACAACCGGACTAAAAGTTTCATCACAGTCTATCCCCTGCTGGTGACTGCGACCATTGGTCACCAAACGAGCCTTGTAGCGAGAAAGCGAGCCATCTGCATTAAACCTGTGGCGAAAGAGCCACATGGACCGAACCACATTGACCCTGGGGGGTCGAGGGACAAGTTTCCAAGTCATGTTCCCGAGAAGAGCATGATATTCCTCGTCCATGGCCTTTCGCCAGTGAGGATCCTGTAATGCCTGTAAATGGGACCGGGGTAACGGGGTGATGGAGGTGGTATGAAGATTGAGTCGCTGAGTGGGTTTAACGATACCACTTTTAGCTCGGGTTGTCATGGGGTGAGACGAGCGAGTAGTGGATGGAATCGCACTCGATGGAGGAGAGGGGGGGGTGAATGGCGCCATCGATGTGGGCCGAGGCGTGAGGTGGGGAGTGAGGGGCGGGTGTAGGTGGGATAGGCGAGGCGTGATGGGTGGCCGAACTGGTGGGGGTAGGTTCAGCCGTAGGAGGGGTTGATGGGGGCAGGAAGCGGATCAAGAATGTCACGCATAATGGGAGACAGCTCAGATGGGTCGTCGAGAAAAGAGTAAGAAGGGGGGTTTGTCGGAGTGGCTGAGCTAAACAGAAGAATTGTCTCATTAAAGACGACGTGACGAGAAATGATGATGCGTTTGGTGGAGAGGTCAAGGCACCGAAATCCCCTATGATGAGATGGGTAGCCAAGGAAGACACAAGGAGAGCTCCTAGGGGCTAATTTGTGAGAGGTGGTGAGGTGAGGGTAGCAAAGACAGCCAAATATGTGGAGATGAGAGTAGGAAAGATGTTTTTGAAACAACCGGTAGTGAGGGGTTTCAAAGTTGATGGTTGTGGAGGGAAGGATGTTTAGAAGATGGGTAGCCATATGGAGAGCTTCGACCCAATAGGTGGGAGGGAGATGAGCGTGGAAAAGGAGGGTGCGAACCATATTGTTGATGGTTCGAAGCATACGTTCCGACTTTCCTTTTTGTTGGGACGTGTGAGGACATGAGAAACGGAATTGGATACCTTGGGAGGCAAAAAAGTTGTGAAATAATTGATTATTATATTCACCACCGTTGTCGCATTGAAAAAATTTAATGGTTGCGTTAAATTGGGTTTTAACGAGATGGAAAAATTCATGAAATTTATTGAAAACGTCAGACTTATGTTTGAGAGGATAAATCCACAAGTAATGAGTAAAGTGATCTAAGAAAATAACATAGTAACGCAATCCACTAATGCTAGAGATGGGTGACGTCCAAATATCGGAGTGAACTATTTCAAAAGCATGAGAAACAACGGAATTAGAAACGAAAAACGGAAGCTGAACATGTTTTCCAAGTTGACAAGAATTGCAAAGAACACTATTTTTATCATTATGACAAGAAATAAAATTATTTGAAACTAATGACTTCAAGACTTGATCGTTGGGGTGACCGAGCCGTTGATGCCATGTGGAGTGAGCTGTCGAGAGAAGCACTTGAGGGTTGGAGGGGTTGACCGGGTAGAGGGGACCGTCGTTATCACATCGGATTAGAGGGCGTCGGGTCTTGTAGTCCTTAACAGTAAAACCAAAACTGTCAAACTCAATAGAAGTTTTATTTTGACGAGTAAATTGACGGACAGATATAAGATTTTTTATAATAGTGGGAGATATGAGGATATGTCTAAGATGCAAAGGACAGTACGGGTTCGTGATGGGAAAAGGGGCATGTCCGGTGTGCTTTACAGGCATTTTGGATCCATTACCGACAAGGATAGAACGAGTATCATGTGTTTCAAGAACAGATTTTAGAATACCTGAGTATGCGTGGACGTGGTCGGTTGCCCCGGTGTCCATGTACCAATCTGTGAAGCCCGGGTCATTTAGAGACATCGAGTTGAACAACTCCGGGAGAGACGTAGCTTGATCCGGTGGGGCCCAAGTCCACGGGGGAGTGGCAGCGGCGGCAGTCGATTGGCTGCTGCCCGTAGCGGCAGAAAAGTGGACCGCCGGGCTGTATGGCGGTGGCGCTTGCCACGGTTGAGCGGGCCGGTTGTGGCTGGCCGGTTGTGGCGACGGGGCAGCAGGCGGTGGACCGAGCAACCCAGCAGTTGGCTGCTACCAGTAGGCGTGCGGTGGCTGTTGTTGGCGGGGCTGGTTTGACTGACTCGGCGGCGGTGGCGGGATGTACACCCAACCATAGCATGGCTGATTCGGCGGCTGTCGGCGGGGACCTTGCTGCTGGCGGCGGTCGTTCCGGCAGCCATTCCCACGATTTCCTCCGTTATTGTTCACGTGGAGGACGGTGGACGATGAGGAATGTTCGGTGTGAGGCATAACGGGTGTTGGGCGTATTTGAGCCATTCTTTGTTCTTCCAAAAGAAGCATGGAACAAGCTTCAAAAAAAGTTGGAAGAGGAGAACGGTACCTTATGTTATTGGCCACCGAATCGAACTTCGAGGAGAATCCGTTGATTGTGTAGATCACAAGGTGTTTGCCGGGTATTGTGGAGTCCGGATAGAGATTCGCAAGAAGGTCAGCAAGTCCCTTGATTTTGGTGCAATAGGCGGTGACGGAGAGATCGCCCATCACAATGTTGCGTAGCTCGCTATCGATTTGCATGGATTTGGCGTCTTTGTTGTCACGAAAGAGAGTCTCGAGATTGTTCCATACTTGAAGCGCGGTCGGGTCTTTCTTCAACACCATTTGGAGAAGGGATTGTGAGATCGATCCATAAATCCAAAGTTTTACGATTGAATCCACCTTTTTCCATTCCGCGTCCGTGGGTTTAGGAGTAGAGTCGTCGATGTGATCGATGACGTCAAAGGCAATACAATGGGTGGAGAAAAGTTCTCTCCACGCATCATAATTGAGACGTTCGAGTTCAAGAATGAGAGGAACGTAGGTTTTGATATTTGTTATACCGAAAACCTTGTTTGGGAGAGTTTAATTGACGGACATGATTGAAGGGACACAAGAACGATTGAGGAGGAGGAGGCGGCGATGGGAGGCGTGGCCGGCCCTAGATCGCCGAAAGAGAGGAAGAAGGGAGGAGGTTGAGAGGAATTAGGAAGGGCTCCTAATTTTGCTCTGATACCATATTAGAGAGAATATTTTCCTTGATTGATTAAACACAATACAATCATTTAAATATACAACATATGGGCCATGGGCCAAACACTATACGGGCTAATAAACTAAGCCTAATATACAATGTGATCTGCTAACNCAATACAATCATTTAAATATACAACATATGGGCCATGGGCCAAACACTATACGGGCTAATAAACTAAGCCTAATATACAATGTGATCTGCTAACAAATATAGACAAATATTCTAGCAAATATGCATGTAGGAAAATATCATATTTTCCCCTTCCCCTTACCATCTGAACCTCCTACAACGCATATTTAAAATCACAAAACAAGGGTTTGACCGATAGGTCTAGTGAGTTCCATTTTTATGTTATTGCAGGGTGAAAATCACCAAAAGTTTATTTAAAAAAACTTTTCATATATATAACAAATATATGAACAAGTAAAAACATATTACCAGTACCTTTTCACTTTTCAAGCCAAACTTTCTGCTTTCAGATAATACATCAAAACCCAAATAGGTTTGTACTAACCAGGTTTATCATAATGGCAGTTTTAAACCTTTTTAATTAAACAAAGTTTATTCAAAGTTTCAGGCCAAACCTGTGATTTCCTTCTCAATAACATCCAGATTATGATTTCCAATAAGAATCCTGATCCTAAATCTTTAAATCACAAAGAAATAAAGATTCTAGGCCACAATAATCTTAAAGAATATAATAGTAAGAGTTATATCATATATCACACATACAAATGCCACCCTTAAATCCAAAGGTACACCTCTCCTTGATATGCCACCCTTATCCCATGGTACACCTCTCCTTGATATGCCACCCTTATTTCCTCATCAAAACATTTCATGAAAATATTTCCAGTTAGAACTGACCGCAACCAAAAATGTTCTAATAGAACGTCATCAGTTCAAAATCATCTTTCACAAATTTCCTCATTCTTTATCATCATAAAAGAATAATAATTCATTTTGAACTTAACATTTTAATCAAAATTACAAAATCGGTCACTTAACAATTTTTGTTGATTTAGTCTTGATCGATGTCATAATCCGGACAACACGTCCCTTTGTCCGATTTACATATTCGGACAACTCATTACCAACTTGTCCGATTTACCAATCCGGACAACATTATCCACATGTCCGATTTACAAGTCCGGACATCACAAGAAAAACCCGAACAAGCTTTGCCCGGTTTACATAACCACATTTTTCTAACACTCTTCAAGTCCAATCTTTATTTAAACGGATTATATTAATATCGCTCAAGCCTTGTCCGGTTTATGAGTAAATCGGACAATATACCAAGTGGATTATATCTAATCCGAACACCCTTTGAGCGATTTATACTAAACCGGATAGCCCTTGATCGTATTCCTACTTCTCCGTTCAAAACATTTATCCGGTTTTCAAAGATAGAATTCCCTCAACATATCAATCCAATCAATACTATGATCGATTTCCTCTAAATCTGCATCTCTCGATTCTTCGCTCATGGTATGACTTTTAAATTTTATTGTTATTGATTCTTTATTTGATTGATTCTTGTTTCTTGAAATCAAAATTAACGGAATCCATTCTTGTGTTTCTATTAAGTTTTTGACGGAATCGCTAATTTCTCTTGGGTACACCTATTTGTTAACATCGGTAGCGAACTTTCATTGTTAGGGTGGAGATTGGCAAGAGGAGGTACCCATCGACACCTTTACCCTTCCTTAATTTAGTTTGGTGTTTTTATGATGCCATTATTTGTTATATTCCTTCGACACTTGGATTTTGGTTTTTTTTACCTAAAAAATCAATTTCTTAGTTTGTCTCTACTAGTCGATTTCATTGGTTCATTGGTGTTTAAGCAAATTTTGAGTATTTGATTTGTATATGTTGGGTCGGTTTTTGAGTTTCGACTGAATCCCACTCCCTCACAAACACCTTCACGAAACATGTATGCTTTTTAATTTTGTTGATGAGTGTGGTTCAATTGGTTTCATTTCATTATGAATCTGAGAGGTAATGTGAAGTACATGTTAAACCAAAAATACTCCAGCACCCTCCCTATTCAAACATTTTTAGAAGATGAGAAAGGGTCCTCTTTATGAATTGCTAATGCTTAATCCAATATTTAGGGGTTGTTCTCCTTATTTTCATTCCCATCGATGACAAAACCCAAAACTGAATTGGTGGACTCTGCTTCTTGTTGAACCACATAGTACTTTGTTCTCTTTTTCTTTTCCATGTTTTGTCATTTAGATTGTGCTTGTGTGATTATCTATCCCAATAATTTAGGTCTTTAATGGTAATTATGTACTAATTTATGTCATTTGGTGCACTCAGGATCAAATGAATGGACCAATCCCACAGTATCTATAGATGATGTTAGCGATCGTTTATGGTGCAATTATGAAGGTTAGTACTTTCAATCTATCTTTCCAGTCATTTGAAAGCTTCATGAACTAGATTGGTGTATATTAGACTTCTGAATTGTGATTATTGAAATCTCTTTGGGTGCTGTGTCAATCTATCTTTAATTCCCATTCCGTGTTGTACACTTCCTTTGGAAATTTTAAGAAATGTGTTGCATTTTGGCAATGTTGTTAATGCACAAGTCGCAAATGACAAGCACAATTGTTGTTTTTGGGATAGATTTTGCAGGCCTGCTCAGTTTGGAGCTCGGACCCCTAACAATGGCCGTCGGATACTACATCTCTGTTTTTTCCCTCTTCATTTCACTCGCTCGCCTCTAGATTTGATCCATATCTGAAGTTTCTGTTTGCTTGTGTTTGGACTGAACAGGAAGAACAAGCGAATTTCCAAGGGAAAGATGGGAGGCAAGAAGAAAGCCTGAGTTCTTTTTATCTGTGTGTGACAAGTTTATGATATTTTTTAGTTTCTGGAACTCTGTGAGTTGAAGATCTGGTATTTTGAACAAATTTTTTACTTCTCTTATCCATTTTTTATATATAAACAGAGCTGATCCTTTTTCCAAGAAGGATTGGTATGATAGCAAAGCTCCATCACTATTCAGCACCAGAAATGTCGGTGGTCATGGGGCTGCTCTTCATGCTGTTGAGAAGGTAATGCCAACCATGGTTTTCCTTTTTCGTCACTTTCTTAAGTTTTTATTTTATTTTATGTTATTTTATTTTATTGTACGTCTAGGATCGATTGAACATTGTCATTGTAGAAGCAAGAAACTCGATTTCAGGATCTCCTTGGGTGAATTGTATTTTTCTTCTGTGCATTAGATTTATATATTTGAGAAAATATAACATTTTCAGTGTAAGCACATAGACTGAGATATTGATTTAACTTGCGTATTTGTCAAGATTTAGAATGTGAAGTACCATTATACTTAGTTCAACTGTTGGTGTGTAAATCTCTTCGTTAAATTAGGGAAGTTCACTAAAGTTGCCAACTAGAATTGCCATGACGAGCCTAAAGCTATCACTGTTTTTGCTTTTTAATTTTGATGCATATAGTAGTGATGTTCTTATACATGGAAATGAAAGGGCTAGACCAATAGCTTGTGATGTTTGAAGTTAAATTAAAGATATCCTATTTACCCTGTAACTTTTCCCCAAAGGACATGATCCAATTTACACATTACTTATTATGAGAATAAGTTGTATTCTGCCCATCCTACAAACGTGGATTTTTGGATGATTAAATTTGCATTTCACCCTGCAGGTCTGAAAACTGCCATCATCGAAGGTGATGTGGTTGGTGGAACATATGTTAATCGTGGTTGTGTTTCTTCCAAAGCCCTTCTTGCTGTCAGTGGTCGCATGCGGGAGCTTCAGAATGAACACCATATGAAGTCTTTTGGTTTACAGGTATATCTATTACTTGGTACATAAATGTTATTTAACTTGTAGCATTTATACATACTGTCTTTCATATATGTCTGTCTAGATTTGACATGTTGGATTTGTATGTTACCTTAGGGTAGTTGTGGTGTTCTAGGAGGAGTTCTCCATGTTATTCTCTCAAATTTTCTATATTTGTAYTTGTTTCGCTCGACCTTCTAAAATTTTATTTTCAACTAAAGCTTCAATCTTTATTAGGAAACTGGAGCATTAACCATTTTTAAAAGCAATATTAAATCGGAGAAGTATGGTTGGATAGGAAGGTATCAGAACTTTCATTGAGATCATGTTTTGTGCACTTGAAACCTGTTGGTAAAACTAAATAGGTGATAATCATGAACCATTTGTAGTTCTGGCCTTAAAGACAACTGAACAAATGCATCACTTGACAATATCAAATGATTTGTCTATGCGTCTCAATGTACCCTTGGTATATGTATTATCAGAGCCATGCAGTAGTTATTTGGTCCAGTGGCAGACCAAGGATACTAAGGAAGAGAGGTGATACAAATTTATATAAAGACTAATAAATGACATTTGTGTGGGACTAGAAACCACCAGTACATAGTTAAAAACAATCCCATTAAGCCAGGTGTGATTTAGTTAAAAGAATAAAGACAAATTACATCTAATACACAAATAATGGAGTATTTTTCAAGCATTCAACTCTACATGAAAGATAATTTTGACTCTATCCTTAATATGTTGATACTTGACAAGAATTTAGTAACCTACAATAATTTACATTGGCAGGTTGTAGCTGCCGTGTATGACAGACAACAAGTAGCTGATCATGCGCAAAATCTTGCCACCAAAATCCAAAATAATTTAACCAACTCTATGAAATCTCTTGGTGTGGACATATTGACAGGTTTTGGTACTGTTGTGGTAAGTCGTGTATTTCAGGCNAAATAATTTAACCAACTCTATGAAATCTCTTGGTGTGGACATATTGACAGGTTTTGGTACTGTTGTGGTAAGTCGTGTATTTCAGGCATTTGGATTAGTGATCCCATTCGCATATTTCTTATAAATTGCTTTAAAATTTTTAATGAATATATATATGCAGGGTCCACAGAAGGTGAAATATGGAAAAGTTGGGGGAGTGAGACACTTATTACTACAAAAGACATAATCATAGCTACTGGATCAGTACCATTTGTCCCCAAG
>NW_020200883.1:29897-38999 GCF_001531365.2 Cynara cardunculus var. scolymus
TTCTGTTTCACTTGAATATATTGTGTTGTTTATTTTTGTACTATAGTTCCCTATTTGCAAGAGCATTTTAATCTGATGCTGAAATTAACTGTTTAATACCTTCATAATGTTACTGATCAGCTGCGTGCATGTAAGACCATAATAACCAGTGATTATGCACTAAGACTATAGACAATACCAGAATGGATAGTTATTGTAGGAAGTGGTTACATTGGTCTTGAATTCAGTGATGTTTATACAACACTTGGAAGTGAGGTAGGCACTGTTAATTCTTTCTGCAGATATCTGCTGTAAATACACATCTTTTCAAACATTCTTTCCTTTTTTTACCTTATACTATGTAACCATATAGTACTATTTGACATTATTAATTGAACTCTATGAGAGAGAGAGAGAGAGAGACAGAGAGGTGATGAAGTTGTTGCCTCGCCCTGATGTGGAAATTTTGAATATGTTCTGGTGTTTCATTGTTTATTTGTTTTTTAATACAATTATATGGCAAAGCTTCTCATCGTCTTACAGGTGATTTTTGTAGAAGCATTAAATCAGTTGATGCCTGGTTCGACCCTGAAAATGGGAAATTGGCTCAAAGGGTTCTCATAAATCCTCGAAAGATTGACTATCATACTGGTGTATTTGCATGCAAAGTTCTTACACTATTAACCCTTTTTATGGTAGGGGTGGGATGGGGGGACTAAAATGCATCATTGTTCATATTTGTCTAATTCAYCTTTTATATTGACGGATCACTCTRGTAAGRGATGGTAAACCTRTAGCAATYGAGCTTATTGATGCAAAGACRAAMGAACTGAAAGATACATTGGAGGTGGGTTTCTATGATTAAGTCAAAATAATTCCATCACATATTTCTACATCATCCACACAAGCTATGAAGTAGTGCCTTGGCATTGTGGATTAGATCTATATTATTTCAAAAGATCATGATGGTATTTTCTCATCATTTTCTACTAGAATATAATAATAAGGATCTTGATTGTGGTAAGCCTTACAAAGTGCTCTAATATATATATATATATATATATATATATATATAGATTTCTTTTATGACATATCTATACTATCTTATAAACCAAATTTGTAAAAAGTCTTAAAAACAATTTTTAATGCACAAAGTATTATACATTTATGCACAAAGTCTTAAAAACAACTCATAATGCATTAAGTACTACTACTTTATGCATTCATTCTTAAAATCTCTTAATCTACAATTAAAATAACATATAGTACAAGTTATCAATGCACATTATTACTTTTTCTTTTCATATTCCCAATATACTTTTGACACCATTCATTCATGCCTTCACCTTCTCATGCCTCTAAGTCTTCTCCCCATTCCCCAAGGTGAGATTCAAACTGATATTCATCATGAGTCATTAAAAGTTCTTCCATTCAATTGCTCTATAACTCTCAGTCTCGATCTCGCTCTCGATCTCTTGATTCTTTGCTCTTGGTGTAAATCAAACACATTTGTGGAGTCGTTTAAATATGTTAGATTTTAAACTGTCATACAATTTTTTTCATCGATAGACTGTAATTGGAACCATAACTCTTATTTATTCAAATTGTATTAATATGTAAGGACCAAATGTAACTTATATCATCGTTAAAATCTTCTCTAATAAAACCAGTGGAATTTCAAATTCGTTAAAATTCACGGCTCCCGCCATATTGCGCGGGTAAACAACTACTATATATTTATATATAATATTAATTGGTAATATAAAATGAGGATATGGAAAGAGAGATAGAGTTGTTAAATATATATATATATATATATATATATAGAGAGAGAGAGAGAGAGAGATGTTAAATAATTAATTAAAATAGAAAATGAGAATATTAAATTTACTCTTATACTTTATTTTAAAAAGTAACATTAAGTTGTATTAAATGATTGGCTCACTTTGGATCTTACTGTTATCACAAACTACTGAGTTCTCATTTGATTAGACCTTTATATATAGGCGAAGAATCGTGTGAGAAAGATAGTTATCTTGAGAAGCGTAAAAAGAGATCTGAACTTTTGATCACTTTTAATCTCATGTCCACCCATGAATTGTGCTTTAGACAGGAATTGATCTGGTGCATCTTGGTACAACTCATTAGTATTGACATTTAATTAACATTAATCCAAGGGTGAAGATCTCTTCTTACGCTTCTCACCATAACTTCCTTTCTCACTGGAACCCAACCCCCCCACCCACACACACATACACACACACACACACACACACACACACATATATATATATATAGGGATTTTCATTTGAGAACTGGTGTATCATATGTTATACTACCAAAAAGTTTCACATTATGAACCGAGTACATAAGAAAAACTAACAAATTGTGAATCAAATATGTGTTAATCAATATATTAATTTCTAGTCTTAGAAAGAAAAAATTATATAAAACAATACATTACGATAATAGTTCCCACGGTTATCACAAAATATGTGGTTCTCAAATGATTAAGCCCATTTATATCTATACTAGTACCTTATAATCCATCTAGACAAAAACTCGAAATTACAATCTCTAATTGTCTTCTAGGTTGGTGCAAATACAACATGGAATAGTTGGATTTTTTTTGAAGTATATAATATTTATAAACAACAAATAGAATAAATAAACTCACACACCCTCCTCACCTTTGGTGAGGTTTGAACCCTTGACCTCCTAGGAGGCTAAGGACTCACATACCGCTAGGCCAAAGGCTCTTTGGTAAAAATAGCTGGATTTTACATTTCGGTAGTTGCATTATGAAGCTGTAAAGGGTTATTATCGCTTTAGACTTTTGTTAGTTGTCATTTCTTAGCATTTCTTATGGTAATAGTATTTGGTTTAGATAGTTGTGATGTTTCTTTTAACTTATAGTAAGAGATTTTCAATGGTTTCTTCGCTTTTATAAAAAAATGAACTAATATGATAAGCATAGATATACGATAATAATTGTGTTACATTCATTTGAATTGATTTGTGATACTTGATACATACGTACTTCCCAAACTACACGCCTCCTTAATTGCAACTTTGTTGGCAACACTCCCATAGATGTCGTGATGCAATGTATGGTAAATAGGTTAATAGTCGTGAACATCATGGATGTAGGAGTACTCACATATTGTTGGACTGTATAGAGAACAATGTTTGCTAAGTTTATGCATCATAAATATACAAATTTATGTGGTTAAACTGTCCTAAGGCTTTGTAGATGTTCATCATATTGATAATTGTTTTTCAAGGCCAGGAATGAGTAAAGGAGAAATGACAACCATAGATGGCATCCCCTTCAACAAGCATGCATGATCATTTTTAGTCAACATGGAAGATTCATAGCTGGGAAAAACTTGATCCGGAAACTTAGGTGCTCAGCATCAATGAGCTTGATACCGAGGAAGATATTGGAAAGGTTATTTCAGATGACATTTGAAGTTCCATGAAGATACTACATGTGAACAAAAACATCATGTAAAAATCAAACTCATGTCATGATTTATGAATACAGGTAAAAAAAGGAAGCAAGTTTGAAGGAAAAAAAAAGAAGAGATAAAATAAAGGGGACTATATGAATAGTGGCAAGTGTAACGAAAGTGATTAAGATGTAATTAAAGACTGTATTGGTAATTTAATTTTGTTTAAGCATAAAGTTTGAATCTTTTGCCAATAAATAGTTGAATTTCTATTTTATTAATGATTTATAAAGAAATTTTTTACATCTTGCATCTTATACGGGTACACAATTAGTATATATATATATAAACCGCCAAAAATTGAAAAATTAAGGACCACTCTAATCATTAACAATAAGTTCTAATTCAACAATTTATTAAAAAAATTCCAGTTTTAACATTTTATTAAATGGAAAAGAGCAAAATGGTACCTTTAATTAATGAAAGCTTCATTAATTCTCTAAAAAGTCTACAAAAATATATTTCAACAATCTACAAAAAAAAATTCCATAACCTACAAAAATATCTACAAAAAGAATTCAATAACTGTTCAATTCATTTAATTTTTGTGTTCCATGCACATGTGAGTGAATTACCACGTTCATCATCTTTCGATTTATGGGTTGTATGCACATGTGAATGAGTCGTCGTATTCACCATCCTTCATTTTCTAAGTTGTATGCATATGTGAATGATTCCTCATATTCATCGTTCTTCATTTTCTGGGTTGTATGTACATGTGAATGAATCACGACATTCAACGTCCTTCAATTTTCTGGGTTAAATGCACATGTGAATGAGACACCATATTCAATGTTTTTTCAGTTTTTTGGTAGCATGGACATGTGGATGAGACATCATATTTATCATATTAACTGTTGATCCTCTCTCTTAGTGATTTGATGATAATCTCTTTTCACTTATACGTTGTATTTATGTTTCTGTCTTTTTAGTTCCAGCGATCATCACTAAGTCTGTTCAGTGATCGCTGAAGAACTTGTATTGTAAATCAATCAGAGACAGCGATACTTCAAGAAGACAACACTCACACCAAAGAACCTTCAGCAAATGTCGAAGACTGAAACTGAAGATTAGAGACTGGCGAGTACGTGATCTAAAGCGGTACTCAGTGATTACAAGCATGTCTACAAATGTGTGAAGACTGCTCAAGCCTCAGCGAATGCTGAAGAGACCTTCAGGTTATTCCAACATTCAGCGATCAAAGGAAGCTTGCTTAACATGATTGTTGTTGTCTTTTCCTTATGCACACAAAGGACAAACCCATACCCTTATGAAAGTTGGTACGGTACGGAGCCGACTAGTCGACTCTATTGTCCACCAACTTTAGGTAAGGATGCCTGCTCATGAATAGTGTTTTTTGTACTATTCACTGTAGCAAAGAACAAGCCTTCCTCTTAAGGCTTGACACGCACTCTAACCCTACCATATTGCATTAAATGAACATTTAATGCACTGGGTATAAATAGAAGTGTTTCTTCTCCATGTAGAGTGCGCGAAACTCACTATCTAAACCTAATTCTTACTTCAAGCATTTTCTAGCTTAAGTAAAGGATCTTCTCTTTACAACAATTTCTTTTCTTGTTTGCTAAGAACTCGTGTGTAACCAAAGATTGTTTAGATAGGTTTTTATTACCTTATCTTTCCGCAAACAATCTTGTAAAATCTTTATTGATCTTCTTTATCAATATATATTTTAAATTTAAAAATATTGTGTTTGTATTCATCCCCCCCCTTCTACAAACTGTTTTATTATTCTTGTAGACCCTCAAGGGACCAACAAGTGGTATCAGAGCAGTGTTTTCTTCTCTCTTTCTGTTTAGCTGTTTTCTATATTAATTTATCTCTTTTCTTAGATAACTTTACCATTTACAAATGGCTTTACAAATTACAAACACACACACACACAAAAGAYARTGGCTCTCTTGCCAAACCTCCCCAGTTTGTCCGTGACAATTTTAGTCTCTGGAAGAACCGGATGTCCATCTTTCTTGAAGGTGTGGATCCTAAAATTCCACATTATATAGAAAATGGACCATATATTACATTTGATATTGCTCCGGCTGTTCCAGCAACAGCTACGACTGCCGCGATTCCTGAACGGCAGATTCCAAAGCTCCCACATCAATGGAGCAATAAAGACAAGAAGAAAATAGCTATAGACATGCGTGCTCGGTCTATAACAGCTAAGTCTGTTCCTGATGAGATTTATCACTCAGTGATGAAACTCAAATCTTCTAAATCCGTGTGGGACATACTTTATGTCTAATATGAAGGTACCACTCAGGTTCAAGAGACCAGAAAGATTAATCTAGTAAGACAATATGAAAGCTTTCTCTGTGGAAAGTCTGAGACGCTGTCTGAAGTACATCAAAGATTTTACTGCCTTGTTATTGATCTTATGGCTGTCGGCAGGGAATATTCTAATTTTGAAACTTTAACCAAGTTTCTAGAATGCCTTCCTGAGTCTTGGGACACCTTTTCCATGTGTCTCAAGATGTCCAATGACATGTCTACTCTTTCTCTTTCTACTTTATATGGGATTCTGCTTAACCATGAGCAATCTCGTTAACTGAAGAGAAATCTTGTAAAAGATTCCAGGGAAATGAAAAGCTCTCATTTGGCTTTAATCTCTGAAGCTTCTTCAGTTGAAACTTCTTCTACCCCTTTTGTCTCTTCTCTTCCTTTCGTTGTTATCACGAAGATAGACTCTTCTATCTCTGAGGATATTCCAGAATCTGATTTAACAGATTTTGATGACTCCTTGGCACTCCTAACTAAGTCTTTTAGGAGGTTCGCCAGTAAGATCAACTTCTGCAGATCTCCTCAGCTGTCCCTCAAGGAAAAGCCAAAGTCTGAAAGAATAGACAAGGCTTCAGCTGTCTGCTACAACTATCACTGGCCCAGACACTTTGCAGGTGAATGCAGATCAAAGAAGACTGCGACGCCATCTTCCAAAGCTCCTTCCTCCTTCAGGACCAAAGATGAGAAATATTCAAAACTGAAGGAGAAGTATAGGAAGATGAAGAACAACCAGCGAAAGGCTAAAGGCCTTGTTGCTGAAGAGCATGACTGGGCTGAGTCATCCGATGAATCATCATCAGATGAAGAGGATACAGCCTATATCTGCTTGATGGCCATATATGCAAATGAAGAATCTTCAGAAGCACCTACTTCCTTTGAGCCATCTTCTTCTTCTACTTAGGTATGTTTCCTGAACGAACCCTCTTCTTCTTCCAGTCTTTCTGCACTGGATACGCTGACGGTTGACCTTTACAATGCCCTCAATGGCAAATCGAAAGCAGAAATGCTGAACGTTGATCTTCAAGAGCAATTAAAGATTTTTCATTCTAAGATCAAAGAACTTACTTCGGTTGAGGAAAATCTTAAAGATCAGGTTATTGTAAACCAAGCCATCACTGTTGAATGTGAGAAGGCACTCGCTGAGCGTGAGCGAGCAATCGCTGAACTCAAGGCTGAGAAAGCTACCATTGAAGGGTGGTGTAAAGCTTCCATTAAGGCCTCTGAGATCATTAAGCTTAGATTCCTGCCAAAATACCGACTGGTCTAGGATTCTCCTTTGATCAGGAAGAATGTGTTACAGACAGGTCCATGCTCAARTTTGGCACCTTCGTCTCTTCTATTCCCAACACTTCTTCCTCTCAGTCTTCTTCTTTTACTGAGAGTCATCTTGAAGGAACTCTTTCGAGTTCTAGGTGCAAAGACAAAGGTAAATCCGTTGTCATAGCATCCCTTCCCAAGAAGTCTAACAAGTCTAATAGATCAAGGTCTATTCCTTCAGCTTGTAAAGCTTCTTCCTCTTCAGGGACTAGGAAATCTGAATCCATCAGAAAACCAAGTCACAACTCAAGGTGAACTTTTCACCTAAGGAATCCAATTCCTCAAAGGTTCCTCCTAGAACCAATGAGAAGGGAATCCTTGGAGCTGGTCTTGCTTCTAGTCTGATACTTCCTGGCCCTAAAGCTACTATCAGCTTTAGGAAGTGTAAACACTGTGGTGAGAAAACATATATTACTAGCAAGTGTCCTTCTGCCGCCAAAGCTGGCTCACCAGCTAAGGGCAAGAAAGTAGGCAAGGCTAAGAAATCAACCAAGGCGAAATCATCCACAAAGGCTGTACAAGCAAACAAAGGTGAAGAAAACCGTTGAAGCCTCTTCTTCAGGCTCAGCGAAGACAACTCCTACTGAAAAATCTTCTGCATCAGACGTTGTAGTTCCTACCACTGAAGCCTCTTCGTCAGGCTCAGTGAAGACTTCCATTGAAACTACCTTAGTAGTGTGAGAGGTTGTTCCTTTCCCCACTCAAACCTCTTCAGGTTCGGTGATGCCATCTACTGATGTTGGATCTTCAGCATCAGAGGATGAAGCCTCTAACAAAGTTGGACCCCAATAGCTGGGTATCAATAGCATTCTTATTTTGTTTCCTTGCACAGGATGTCTAAGGTATATGGTATCTTGATAGCGGATGTTCAAGACATATGACTGGAGATAAATCCCTTCTAACTCATTTCAAGAAAGAAAGAGGACTTTCCGTAACCTTCGGAGGAAGTGGAAAAGGATATACCAAAGGTTTTGGTATATTAACCAATGGTGTAACAACTTTCAAACGCGTTGCATATGTTGAAGGACTGAAGCACAATCTTCTTAACATCAGTCAACTGTGTGATAAAGATTATACATTTAAATTCTCAAAGAATTCATGTCACGTTCTTCACAAAGATGATAAGGTAGCTCTAATCGGTTCTCGTCTAGAGAATGTATACATCATCAATATGAATTCTTCTCTCACCGAATATAGCTACTTGTTCTCTAAAGCCTCGTCAGATATTAACTGGCTATGGCACAAACGACTATCTCATCTCAACTTCAAGACACTCAGCGAGCTGTCAAAAAATGATTTCGTCACTGATCTTCCGCAACACTCTTTTGCAAAGGAATCTCTTTGCCCAACATGTGAAAAAGAAAACATACAAGAGCTAGCTTCAAGTCGAAGCAAATCTCTTCAGTGACTGCACCTCTTTAGCTTTTGCATATGGATCTCTTTGGTCCAGTCAACGTGCAATCCCTAGCTGGAAAGAAGTTTACACTCGTCATTGTAGATGAGTATGTCAGGTACACTTGGGTCTTCTTTCCCAGATCCAAAGATGAAGCACTTGAAAAAATCATTTCGTTCATCAAAAAGATAGAAGTACTAAACAATGTTAAAGTACGATCTATTAGAAATGACCATGGCACTTAATTCAAAAACAGTACTATGGATAACTTATTTGAGGACAAGGGAATCTCTCACAACTTTTCTTCAGTGAGAACTCCTCAACTGAATATGGTCGTTGAAAGATTAAATCGAACAATCATTAAGGCTGCTCGATCAATGCTCAGTGAATCCCATCTCCCTACTCAATTCTGGGCTGAAGCTGTCAACATTGCTTGTTTCACTCAAAATCGATTGTTGATCGTGAAAATATTCAAGAAGACAGCCTATGAACTCTTCCATGGACGAAAACCCTTTATAAGTTTTCTTCACTTATTTGGCTGTACTTGTTATATTCTCAACAATCGCGACCAACTTGGAAAGTTCGATCCCAAAGCTGATG
>NW_020200883.1:39215-66100 GCF_001531365.2 Cynara cardunculus var. scolymus
GAAGCTGAAGATGATCCACTCATCATTCCAGTTACAGCTAGTCACTCCAACGTATCTTCTTCAGAAATCACTTCAGTGCCCATTAGCTGTGTTCCTCCTTCTACTTTCAGACACTGATCCATCAGTGAATGAAATGCCTTCAGTTTCTGAACTCGTTTCAGTCGCTATATCTAAGGCTCCTTTGACAATAGTCCCGATTGCTGAAGATACTGCTGCTGAAGCCTCATCTTCTGTTCCTGAACTTGCTTATTCAGATGAAGTTCCTCTACCGGCTCAGCGATGGACTAAAAGCTATCCAATTCGTCAAATTCTTGGTGATATGCAGGTATCAAGACACGTCGTGGTCTAGGTAATATCTGTCTTTTTGTCAACTTTCTTTTTTTAGTTGAACCCAAGAAAATCAATGATGCTATCTATGACCCTAGTTGGGTCCTTGCTATGCAAGAAGAGCTTATTGAGTTTGATAGGAACAAAGTCTGGTACCTTGCCCCACGTTCATCTGACAAATTAGTGATTGGCACCAAATGGGTCTATCGCAACAAGTTGGATGAATATGGTGTGGTAACCCACAACAAGGCTCGACTTGTTGCTCATGGTTATAGACAAGAAGAAGTGATCGACTATGATGAAACCTTTGCACCAGTGGCTAGACTCGAAGCAATTCGACTCTTTCTAGCCTTTGCTGCCCATAGAGACTTTAAAGTCTTCAGATGGATGTAAAGAGCGTTTTCCTTAATGGGAAAATTCAAGAGGAAGTTTATGTTGAACAACCTCTAGGGTTCCTTGACCCTAAGTATCCAAACCATGTCTATAGGTTGCATAAAGCTCTTTATGGGTAAAAGCAAGCTCCTCGTGCTTGGTATGATACCCTTTCATCTTTTCTCATATCTGAGAAATTTTCTAGTGGAAAGATTGACCAGACCTTATATCTTAGGAAAGTTAAAGGTCACATCATTCTCTTCCAAATCTATGTCCATGATATCATTTTTGGTTCCACTAATCCCTCTTTATGTTTTCGTTTTGCTGAACGCATGAAGAAAAAATATCAGATGAGCATGATGGGAGAACTAACATTCTTTTTAGGTCTCCAGATAAAACAAACAGATAAAGGTATCTTTATCAACCAAGGTAAGTATATTCGAGACATGCTAAAAAAGTTTGATCTATCCAACAATTCATCTATGAAAACTCAAATGGCTCCTCCACTCACTCTCAACAAGGATCCAAATGGAAAACCTATAAATGTTACTGTTTACAGAGCAATGATCGGCTCCCTGCTTATGTGCAAGATATCAAGCTGAACCAAAGGAATCCCATCTGATTGCTGTCAAACGCATATTCAGATATCTTAAGGGAACTCCTAACATGGGTCTTTGGTACCCTAAAGGTTCAGGTATTGACCTTATTGGTTATTCAGATAGTGATTTTGCAAGTTGCAAAATTGATAGGAAAAGCACCACTGGAGGCTGTCAGCTTCTAGGTAGAAAGTTGGTAAGCTGGACAAGTAAAAAGCAAAATTCAGTGTCCATATCTTTGAGTCCTCTATGATCAATCTTCAAGATAAAACTCTAAGCAATTTATGGCAGATCTGATTTAGCATTAAGAACTCCATGAAGAAGAAGAGAGAAAGTCAAAGTGTTCAAACTTTCTATACGTGAAATGATTTTACAATTAGCATCCTAAAAAAAATACAAAGGAAATACCCTTTATATAGGGTTAAACAATACACGCTGACTTTTATACAATAATAGACAATTTTATCTTTCAAGACGAATACAATTTTATACTGAATTTCATTTCTAACATTCTCCCCCTTTGTATTAAGACTTGAAAGAATTTGCGCGCTTTAATTCTCGTTTGAACTTTGAAGCTTTAAACACTCTATGTCTTCTTCAAAAAAAAATCTTCAACTTGAAATCTTCAGGTAATCATTTGTTGAGAAAGATCTTTTAGCATTCTCCCCCTCGAATGTAGAATCGCGATGATCTTCTCTTTTTTGACAAAGTAGAACAGAAACAATAACGAACAAATTTTAAACATTCTCCTCAAAAATGAATTTCTTCAAATAAGATCACAAGCATTTTTTTACGACGCGAAATCTCTATCAGTAAACTATTGAAATGATGATCATCACATTCAACAACTCTCAGACATTGTAGCATCAGAATAATCTTTGTAATCATCTCCGGTCGCACTTCTTTTGAGTCTTTTGCTAATTTTGAAGTTACTCCCCCTTGATCTTTACATCAGATTCCCCTTATAATGTTCGGAATTGGATATTTCATTCATTATTTCATACTCCCCCTTATGATGAAATGAGAATCATTCCATCATACATAAGAATGAATGAAATCCTCCGCGTAAGCCGTCAATTCATAAAATAGTAAGTAGATCTTTGCAAATTCACTTATTTAATCTTTTCAGATTAAGGGAATGTAAAGATAACAACCAATTTCAACGTATGAAATTGTTTTCAATCTTATAAAAAGATTGGCCTGTGAGTATAACAGATATACTCAGTACAACAAATGTACTGTATATATATGAGACTTTTTGATGCTCATCTCAACAGGTCTTCCATTCAATCATCGATAGCTTAAAGATAGCATATCTATGAATGTTTTGGCAAATTAACAAATAAAATGCAAAATCTGTGTAATGTAGAAAGATAAAGCAACTAATGCTTCTGTTTAGGCTCAAAAAGATAAATAGTGTGGACTACACAAATTTATCAGACTCAATTAGTGATCAAAAAGACTTGGAGGGGGGACATATATCCTTCTGATTCAATATCAACTTTCTCCGAATGAGAAATTGATCGATGATGAGCTGTGTGCCCCAAGTGTTATTGAAACACTTATCTGTTGAGAGATAAATGAGTAGCTGGTGAGGTTGTGACAAGAATTGGCCTGGGCTTTGCCTTTTTCAATATTAGTCTCGAAAGAATTGAGAACTAATAGATTGTGTGGTATGCCCGGATTTTATAAGTTTGGAACAGGATTTTCGTTTTCTTTTAATCCTGACACAACTCTCATCAATTCTTTTGGCTCACAACAACTACCCCTCTCATTTTCATTTTAGTYTCAGCACACAAACCCTTTTGTATATAAAGCTCACTCAGATATGGTTGTCCTCATGGGTTGGTTTGTCGGTTCTGACATTCCATTGAGGTATTTCTGGTAAGCACTCAGTCCCTCCTAAAATTTAGCGTTATGCACAGTTGATCACAATGGTTGATCAAAATGTTATTGCAAATAAAGTACAATGATTATATAAAATTTGATCAAAATATTTGACTTTTAAGTACAATCAATAAAGGAATGATGCGACAACAATTAGATTATTCGATATGCGAGAGAAATGAATGAAGATCTGTAAGAACGAGTTTACAGATTTTGATTATTCAAAGAATTGTATAATGTGTATCAATCAAAGTAAAAAAAAATCAGAAAAACAAACTTTGATTACTAACAAGCGTATTATCACCGAAAATGATTTTCGTATAAGAGACGTGATAATAACAGTTTGAAGAATAACTGAAACAGGTATTGGAGTTATGTACGATGAGAAATTACGCAAGTAAAATCTCAGGAAATACGTGTTTAGAAAATGTACTCGTTTCCCAAAAAAAAATTCATTTTCCAAAAACATTTATTAAAAACTTCTAGAGACTCCCCCTAGAAAGTTGATTTCAGTAATGATTCAGTTTAGCTTAAAAGAATAAAAAATGGAAACATGTTTAGCACGGGTCCTAAACTGGGTGGTTATAAACCACACTCGGTAAAGCACGGGCCCTGAACTGAATTATTCAGAAGCCTTTGTAGAACAGATTACAACTCCCCCTGTATTAGTGTATCAAATAAATGATATTTTGATCAGCACAAAATTGACACACCTGCAAAACCAGATTAAGTAGATTTTGGTACCCAAATGAATTTGAGTCCTATTTTGTTAGTATCAGGTTGGGGTATGTTGTAACTTCCAAACCATCTATTTCTATTTGATATCTTCTTTTTAGCACTTTTAACAGGTAAATCAGATAAGCAGTAAGAACCATACCAGTCATTATTGTACCTATTAAATGAATTCCAGCTGTTTTCAAACCAGTTGTTCCCATATCCTCTGTTGATCTTCTAGTTAACAAAATCATTAGTTGCATAATTGAGCATAGGATTCTTCTCTTGCTGAGACTGGTCATTTTATTAGAAGAACTCACAGTGCAAGGAAGAACATTGTTAGTTACAACAGATTTATGAGACACAACTGAATCAACTTTATTAACCCATACTTGTTTAACGTTTGAAAAGTTATTGGGTGATCTAATGACATATCCTTGATAAAATTGATTTGAAGAATGAGACTTGTTCTTAGAAACAATTGATTTAGGACTACTTGAATAACTATTGGATTTAACACTGGAACAGTTATAAAAGCAAGTTTTACACTGAGATTGAGAATGAGTTGAGTTTTCAGCTCTTGAAAAGTCTGAAACTTTTTTAAGTAACTGATCTCTCTCATCAACAACTAAATCATAATTCTTCTTAAGTTCAGTTCTCATGTTCAATTCAGACACAGGTTCTGTCTCTAGATCAGACAATTTCTTTGAAGTATCCAAAAATTTACCTTCTAATTCTTTCCTCATCTTTTCAAACACTTTTCTTTCTTTCTCAAACTTCTTTCTTTCTTCATCTGAACTTCCCTTATCATTCTCCGAAGCAATGTCAAGCCATTGCTTTTTCTCAGTAAGCTCTTTGGCAATTGCAGCATGTTTCTTGACAGTACTTCTCTTCTCAAGAACAAACAACATTTTCTCTTCATCTAAAGCTTTTTGCTTTTGTTCAGCCTCTTTCTTTTCTATATCAACCTTGGCTCGTTCCAAGATGATAAGTTGTTCAAAAGCTGAAATTTGATTTAAAAGAAATTTAGCATTTAGCTCAAGAGAATTAATCTTATTTTCATAAGATTCACGTTAAGTACAAAATCTTTTCTCAATTTCTATAATCTTATTCTTCTCTTTCTCCAAAACTTTCCTTTCAACATTCAAATCCTTTACCACTTTCAGAACCTTTTCTTTCTCTAAGTTCAGTAGCTTTCTTAGCTCAATCAGGTCACTTTCAAACTTATGAGACATATCAGTCAAGTCATCAGTTTCATCATTCTTTCTACCTGAAGAATTTCTTTCAGCTCTTAATTCATTCTGAACTTCTTGGAGTTTGTTGAAAAGATGTTTATTAGCTTAACTCCATATTTTCAATTCTTCATCGAAAAAATTTCTAACATTATCCGAAGAATTTTCAAGTTTATTGATTTGATACTTGGAATCATTCTCAACTCTTTCCAATGCTCTTTTATGATCGCTTTGTAAATTTGCAATAAATTCCACATTAGAAAGATTCTCACAAAAAATGTTTATGTATCTATCTTTATAGTCCATAATACTCTTCTCCAATTCAGCAATCTGAGCTCTTATCTCTTTATTCTCCTTCTCTAGAATATCTGCCATTTAAAAAAAAGATTGATCAATTACAGGATCTATGCAGTTTAAGAAAAATGATCAAAGAAATACAGTCTAAAATAATTCACAATTTCTAGAAATAGTCAAGGTCACTCAACACAAAATCAGTCACAGCTTGGAGTAATCACACAAGATAAACCACTCAAGATTATGTAAGAATCCACTCAAGATAAATCACTGCAAATAGTTAATCTGATCACTGCATGGAATACTTGTCACTGCATGAATGAAACATAGAATTTAAATCGCTCACTACACAAGGTAAATCGCTTAAGATCAAACACCAACCAGCCTTAATCTGTTTACCACTATGCTTAAACCACACAAGGTTTAATATGCTCAAAGAGTGATTTAAACAACTCAAAATAATTCAAAACAAGGTCTTAACCTGCTCAAAACGCAAGATAAAATTGCTCAAGAATTCTGTTTAAATCAAACAAGATGCTAAGCTCTAAACTGCTCAAGATCAAAATCAAAACAGCTTACTGCATGGAATAAGTAGCTCAAATCTTGATTTAAACAACTCACTTCATGAAGGTCTAAATCGCTCACTTTCAAGTCTAAACCACTCACAACCAAAATGTAAATTGCTCACAACAAATGATAAAATGCTTACAGCTATGCCTAATCTGCTCAAGATACAATCCGCTAAAAAAAATGTCGTTTAAAAACAAACAAAATGCTGATTAAATTGATCAAAAAGCCGACTGATAATTGCTCAACAAATGCAGATAAAATGATTACAACTGTTCACTATGAGGAGATAAATCGCTCACTGTGAATCTGTAAATCGTTCACAATAAATCTGCTAAAACTGCTCAAGTTAATGTCTCTAATCCGCTCACTACTATAGACATAAATCGCTTATCTTTATCTAGTCAACACCAGCTGTAAATCCAGTCAAAATGTTCAAGCTCACCAAGCTGTAAATCGGTCAAAGAATTTAAATCGCACACTGCTTGAAAGCTGCTCACCACTAAGCTGTTCTAATCCGGTCACAGCAAGAATTTAAACCGCTCAAAGCTTGAGCTTAAATCGCTCAATGTACAGACAAGAAACCGTTCAAAAACTAACAGCCTCATTATCCGATCAACTCAAGACATTCTGTAAATCACTCACAGCTGTCAAGAGAAAGAGCTAAAAACGTTCATGTTGCTGACTGTTAATCGCTCAACAGATGCTATAATCCAAAACAGTTTCAAAACACAGTCAAGTCTGTACATTTAATCTTCTCACTACATAAAGACAAAACTGTCAACTTAGTTCCTTATCCGGTCACTGCTTGGATGTAAATTGCACAAAGACCAAGATTGAAACAGGTCAACAAGATGATGAAAAAGTCAACAAGGTGATAAACAATCTAAATCGCAAAAGTACAATTTCTATTATCCGGTCACTGCATGCATTAAAAATCTAACGGTTTAGTTCTTTATCCACTCAACTCCAGCTGAAAACCACTCAATGTTCAAAACCTTATCTACTCACTGAATGAAACTAATTCGGTCACTTCAAAGCTGTTAAACAAAACAAGAATGAACATAAATTGCTCAAGATGATGAGCTTAAATCGCTCAGGATGATGAGCTTAAATCGCTTAGTTCACATATTCAATCCAATCAAGACAGCTGTTCTTAAACCTGTCAAAAGCAACTTAAATGGCTCAAGAAATCCGGTCAAATCACTGCCTTAAATCGCTCAATGCATTATGCTCAAGAGGTATTCTAAATCGCTCAATACTAAACAATAAATCGCTCACAAACTTCTTAAATCGGTCAATTTCCGCTCAACACTATGATACTAATCACTTACTTGTGAGAATGGAGGATGTCCAACAATATTCAAACATAAATACAATCAAACTAAAGCCAACTAACAAACACAAAAACTTACAAAATTTAGACAATAATGGATCAAAATCTAATTTTTGATGAGTTTTTGCAAGAACACTAAGAACACCAAAAATCACAAAACATTTCAAATCTTCACTTTCAATGATTAAATCATAAAATTGTAAGAATAAAACTGATTCACAATTTAAATCAGTACACAATGAACACAATTTTAACAATCAATCGTTCAAAAATGAGAGATTTATGAGAAAATTTATGAAGAAAAGGATGAACATTCAAGAACAAGTATGAACATCAAGAATACAATAATAAATTTTCAGAAAATTTGAGCGATTTGTGATGATTTCTTCAATCAGATTTCCTGCAAATCTGCTCTGATACCAATTGTGAGTCTTCTATGATCAATCTTCAAGATAAAACTCTAAGCAATTCATGGCAGATCTGATTTAGCATTAAGAACTCTATGAAGAAGAAGAGAGAAAGTCAAAGTGGTCAAACTTTCTATACCTGAAATGATTTTACAATTAGCATCCTACAAAAAATACAAAGGAAATACCCTTTATATAGGGTCAAACAATACACAAGATAGTTAAAGTCAAACTGTCTAAGAAAAGTCAAACACGCTGACTTTTATACAATAATAGACAATTTTATCTTTCAAGACAAATACAATTTTACACTGAATTTCATTTCTCACAACATCAACAGCTGAAGCTGAATACGTAGCCGCTGGTAGCTGTTGTGCCCAAATTCTTTGAATGAAAAATCAGCTGTTGGACTACGATCATCAGTTTTCAAAGGTTCTTATTTGTTGTGATAGCACTAGTGCTATTGCTATTGCAAACAACCATGTACTTCACTCCAAGACCAAACATATAGAGATCCGATATCATTTTATCAGAGATCATGTTATGAATGGTGATATTGAACTTCAGTTCGTTCCAACTGAGTATCAACTCGCTGACCTTTTCACCAAGGCTCTTGATGAGACAAGATTTAACATCTTGATCAGTGAATTGGGTATGTTGAACACTGAATATTAATCTTCAGCTATTAAGCATCACTCAGTAAGTGAAATGATTCAGTGCTCTATCTCTGACACTGAACTTTTGAGTAAATATATCTAATCTCTCTCAGGTATGATTACTCTTCTCTTTTCTAAACTTAAAACCTTCACTGATGCTTTTCATCTTCAGTGACAAATGTTTTAAAAGATGGTCTCAGTGATTCTCTTGTCACTGACCACATCTCTAAGTATATCTTTATACTTCTCTTAAAAAAATCAAAATGATTACTGAATCTTAAATTTCAGTGATTAAAATGGTTTTTTTAAATGCCAGTATCAGTGATTCTCTTATCACTGACACTGATGCCTTAAAACCCTCACTAGATCTTTCTCTTCAGTGATAAATTGTTTTAAACGGTCTTATCAGTGTTTCGTCAAACGCTGTATGACTCTTCGTTTTCTTAAAAACCTTTTGTTTTTAAGAGAAAATAGTAAATGAACAGTCTTTATGACGACATTCTCTATTTACTATGCGCGATGCTTTGAGACGCGCAAAAGGTTATGTCATTACTCTACCTCATTTAATGTCATCCAAAGCAATGCTTTCAAAATTGTTTGTTGAACCTCTGCAAGAATTTCTCCAAAGCAAGAATCCTCTAAAATCGTCAAAGTTCTTTCGACCTCTTCTCTCAAACAACTAAGGTTGATATCTTATTCTTTTCTTTATCTTCTATTTTAAGAAATATGTTTAATCTGTTTTAAGAACTTTGTTCTCTTAATACATTAAACACCAAAGATTATTCAATCAACTCTTACTTGGTTATAATCTTGTTTCTTTATACACATTCCACTTGAAAAACCCTAATTTTCCTTAAGGAGTTTTCAAAAACTTTATCTATATTCTAATCCTAAGAACTCTTGGTTTATTCTAACAACCTGTTTGCTCTACATCTTATTGTTACAAACAGATGGCAGCCAAGAACGTCAACTTCTCCATCGACGATATCTCCATCAAGGCCAACAACCACATTGCCTTGTTGGAGATACCCTCATCCAAGGCTGACTACCAAGAGGCGGCTGACTTCCTCAAGCAGTCGTCATTAGGTTACGTTCTCAACCATGAGCCCATCATGGTGAAAGAACTTCTTCAACAGTTCTGGTTCACCGCTGAAGTTGTTGAAGTCGAAGTTAGGCCCGAACGCCAAGCGGAGCAGATCAACTTCACTTTCAACCACATGGAAGTGAACTTTGGTGTCACCACTCTCAGGTTGGCTCTCCGCCTTCCCAAGGACCCCTACGACAGTAAACCAACAACCGCCGAGATCATCAAGTTTCTCAACGCCATTGGCAATCAGTGGCCAATGAAGAAGGACTCCAACGCCTCTCTGAAGTCCTTGACAAAGATTGAGAAGAACAGGATGTCAGCCGTCTAGCAATACCTGTTTTCTCATTTCATCTAGTGCATGGGTGGAAAAACTGGAGGTCAGGACCAGACCTCTAAGATCGCCTTAACCATAGCCGTATTTGCGATTCAGCGTCGCAATATAAATTATGATGCGTTCATTTTCGATGACCTGGTACTCAAGCTGTACTACAAGCACCAGCGAAAAAAGGTGGTGCCTTACACCAGGTTTCTTTCAATGGTGTTTGCAAAGATCTTTAAAGATCTCTACGCCAAGGAAGGAAACCTCCAGGTTTTCAAGCTTGGATCCAGAATTCTGGATCATAAGCTGAGGGACAGTGATATGGCACTAAGTTTTATTGTGTCCATCACTACCTCTTCTGCTCCGGTGGCCATGACAAGAGTCAACCCCATCCCCCCCACGTCTAGCCAAGCCACTAAAACCCCTTCAAAACGACCCTCTCAACCAACTTCTGGTTCTCCTCAAAGAGCCAAGAAGTCCAAAAAGGGGACAACCACGTCTCTAGCTGGAGCCTCTCAAAAGGCTTCAGTTATTGAAACTAGCCTTATCCCCGAGGCGTCTTCAGCTAACCCTCCTAGCTCTTCAGTGATTTCTTCCATCACTATCGTATCAGTGGTACCTACCCCAACCTCCTCAGTGACCGAAATCTCTGAAGGCGTGAATATCAGCGCCGCCACCGCTGAACACCCACGTCTCTTCTTGACCATTTTCTCTTCTCCTACTTCTTTGGTCTTTACACATGTCGATGATGTATCAGCGACTGTCCTTCCTGATACTGAGACGCGCACCACTAGACCTGATGTTGCTCATCTCGATGCTGCTCAGCATACAGATGTCCATCCTCTCGATGACATCTTTGCTCATGCCAGTGACAATCCTTTTGATGTCATTGATGGCCCCTCAGGTATCCATTTTCCTACCTGTTCTTTTCTATTAACCATGAGCCTTTAGCTCACACTTCCTCTCTTGTAGGTCCTTCTTCGATGCATCATCCTGATGCTCAGGGAGAGGAAGAGGACGGGGGCAAGAAAGATGATGGAGGAGATGAAGAAATCGATGATGATTATGATATGTCATCATATATCAAACTTCTCCTTTTAGCTGTTGATACCGTCCTCTACAGGTTCAATGAAATCTACTAGGAGATGCCCCGCCAGGGTGATCTTTATGCGAGCTTCCTTGCCATCCAGGCGAAATTCAAGAAGTTTAGAGTCATCTCCAGACTCTCCAAGAAGCTATTCAAGCCAACACGGATGCCATTGTTGTTATTCACAGTAGGGCTGACGATGCTCAGGCTATCGCTATCATCCGACTGGTCTTCTTCAACAGATCCTGGATGCTGTCCGTCAACCAGCTCCAGTGATCCCACCTTCTTTCTCTGCCAGTGATCGCGCCCAGCTCCATGATATGCGTGAGGCAACGACAACTCTAGCCAGTGCTCTTTCAAGGCTAGAGGAGATAATGGTTCTCCAGCGTCAACGCTTGGACGAACTCTCTGGCCAATTCTCTCAAGTATTAGCCAGAGAGGGGGAGATGAGGTCCAACGCTGGTGAATCATCTGATGCTGCTTCTGCTCCTTTTTAGGCTGTTGGTCCAATATCAACTTCAGTTGCAGTCGAAGCTGAGGCTCCTAGAGCTGAAGCGGTTGCTGCTCCTGTAATCACGACCATCAAAGCTGCTCCAGTTGAGGTTGTCGATGCCATCCCTAAGGATGATGCCCCTTCCGTCAATGCTGCTGGTGATGATGATGATGATGAAGATGAAGATGAACCTACCATTCCAGACCCCGGAAGTGATCTAGATGGCAATGACGACGACAATGATGAAAATGACTTTACCATCAAGAACCAGAAGCTATCAACCGTCACCAAGGGAGTTTCTCTCAAAGATTATGCATCCCAGGGGGAGCAAAGGCAAGTTGAATCTACTCCATCAAGGAACCAGGACCCTAAGTCGAAAGGCAAGGCGGTCGCTGAAGAAGGAAACTTGAAGGTATTGTTCAATATTCCTCAACAACCTTTATTTGAAGGCTCTACCTCTCAGGTAGTGATTACTTCAAAATATCAACTTCATATTCCATCAACAACCTGCGGTCGACTGGAGTGGGTATCTGATCACCCTGTCTTCTGTGCTCCTACCGACCAGCAGATGTCTCCGCTAAAGGAGTCACTCGACCAGACTAGAGTAAAAATTCCTCTTCGTACCTCTAGTGGTGGTGAGTTCGACTTCGTTTCTGAAGCTGAAAGACTCAAGGCATTGAGGCCTGAAGAAAAGGTAGAGCTTCAAAAGAAGCAGACTGAAGACAGCTTGAAGCTGGCCAAGTCACTAGCTGCGAAGGTCCTCCCCAAGTAAAAGTCCATGAAAATGGTGAACACTGTCCAAGTCCAGGCTAAACTTCTTTCTATTGTAGAAGTTGAGCATGAGAAGAACCTGAAGCTAGTGGAAAAGGACAAGCGATGGAGCGAAGCAAAGCTGAAAAAGAGAATCAGTCCCTTCCCAATTCTCAACGTCAGCATCAGCGGATGTTCTAAAGACGGTGGAACACTGTTCTTAATGCTTATCACCAAGGACAATCTTGATGTTGTTACCGAGTACCCTTCCTACCTAGGCCGTTATGGATACAGSGAATGGATGGAGATTAGACAAGCCATTCAGCGATCCAAGTCGAGACACAAGACACTTATCGAGGGCACCATCAACAAGCTCATCAAAAGGATGTCCAGGTATGTCAAGGTTCCTGATAGGCCATCTCTGAAGAAAGGTGGGAAGAAGATACTCAAGCTCTCTGATCCTAATGATGGACCATTCCTAAGGAACAAACATGAAACAAGGTTCTCCTTAGATGAAGTCCTGAAGGGTCACCAGAGTACAGACATTTCTATGCTGAATCTTGACTTGCCAGATAAGGGTCCTTATACACCCAACTCTATGCATTTTAAACCTGAGTTAGGAGTTATATTCCTTGACTATGAAGGTGAAGTCAGGTTTAAGAGAACGTCAGAGCTACATCTATGTCCAATGGGTCATCTGGTTTACCTCTTGTTCTGGATAGATGATAGCATGCCTGAAAAAGTCGTAGATCTGAAGATTCGAAGGGAATTCCTATGTTGAAGAAACCTTGGTGAAGATGTACCTGGTTAAATAGATCTAAGTGTTCTAGAGTAGTTTCTCTTTGTAACAACAATCCACTTTTTTTGTAACTTCTTGTACTATGTCTACTTTCAGTGATTGTACTTATAATCTGTAAGCACTAGACATGTACTGTAATATTGTAATATTTCCAATGGTAATAAAATGAGTATTCCATGTACTTCACTGAAAAAGATCCCTGAAAAATGTAACAGGGACACAAGTCTATGAGTTCTAGTGTTACTTTTCACATTCACTGACAACCTATAAGTTAGTGAATAAGCTTTCAATTTCTGTTTCTGTACTTGTAATTTTCATAGATATAACTTAAAAAAAATTCTCAAGCTGAGACTGACTCATTGAAAAAGATCCCAAAATAGTAAAAAGGGACATGTTCTTTATATGTAACTTTTCCTTACTATTATTTGATGAGACAACTTTCTTTATGTTGCCTTGTTATCATCAAATAGGGGGAGATTGTTGATCCTCTCTCTCAGTGATTTGATGATAATTCCTTTTCACTTATACGTTGTATTTATGTTTCTATCTTTTCAGTTTCAGCGATCATCACTGAGTCTGTTTAGTGATCGCTGAAGAACTTGTATTGTAAATTAATCAGAGACAGTGATACTTCAAGAAGACATCACTCACACCAAAGAACCTTTAGCAAATTTCGAAGACTGAAACTGAAGATTAAAGACTAGCGAGTACGTGATCTGAAGCGGTACTCAGTGATTACAAGTCTGTCTACAAATGTGTGATGACTGCTCAAGCCTCAGCAAATGCTGAAGAGACCTTCAGGTCATTCCAACATTCAGCGATCAAAGGAAGCTTGCTTAGCATGACTGTTGTTGTCTTTTCCTTATGCACACAAAGGACGAACTCATACCTTTTTGAAAGTTGGTACGGTACAGAGCCGATTAGTCGACTCTATTGTCCACCAACTTTAGGTAAGGATGTCTGCTCATTAATAGTGCTTTTTGTATTATTTACTGTAGCAAAGAACAAGCCTTCCTCTTAAGTCTTGGCACGCACTCTAACCGTACCATATTGCATTAAATGAACATTTAATGCACTGGGTATAAATAGAAGTGCTTCTTCTCCATGCAGAATGCGCGTAACTCACTCTCAAAACCTAATTCTTACTTCAAGCATTTTCTAGCTAAAATAAAGGATCTTCTCTTTACTGCAATTTCTTTTCTTGTTTGCTAAGAACTCGTGTGTAACCAAAGATTGTTTAGATAGATTTTTATTACCTTATCTTTCCGCAAACAATCTTGTAAAATCTGTATTGATCTTCTTTATCAATATATATTTTAAATTTGAAAATATTGTGTTTGTATTCATCCCCCCTCCTTTTCTACAAACTATTTTACTATTCTTGTAGACCCTTAAGGGAACAACATTAACATATGCATAAAAAAACTAGAAAAACATAGTAGAGAGAGAGACAAAGATGAATGCTTGAATTCTCTAGTGTATTCGCGGATGCAAAAACAAAAAAAGAACATATTTAAAGGATGAAACTTTTAATTCATCCTGTGTATTCACGTGTGTATAAACCCCATAAACACATATTTATAACCTATGCTTTATAATATCAATACCTATTTCTTGGAAAATTGTGATAACTGGATCTTGGTTATCATTTGAGGTAATTATTATGTGATTATTTGATATGTGATTACATAAATATGTGATTAATTGTTATAATTGATCATGTGGATACATGCTTACATGAGATTAATCTATGAGTGTGTGTATATTTTCATGTATAGAACAGTGGTGAGAAAATATTTACATATGTATACATGTTTTATGTGTATGCATGAAAGTATATTGTATACATACCTATATGGAAGTTATGTGGTATGTATGAGTGCATGTGTTTTATATGCATATGCACATATGAGAGTTATTTTGAATAACTACATTTCCATTTATGGAAAAGTATAAATAGTAGGTGATAGGGTGAAAAGTAACTTCTTGCCACTTTTGGAAAGAAAATTGAGAGAAAAATTCTTTAGTAGATTTTCAATGATAGCTGAAGTTGGATTCGTATTTTGCTATTCATCTTCAAAAATCTGAAATCGCATAAGGTGAGTGTTTATTAAAACATCCTTTGCATACGATTTGATTACTGGTTTATAGTTTTGAGTTGATGATATATTGAAAATCCTGCATTGCTCTTATTCATCTTCATTGTCCAATTTATGTATTTTCACCGCTTACTTTGTTGATCGAATTAGACATGTCCGGACACTGTGTTGTCTAGATTAGTGTAAGTGTGGTTATTGAAGTTTATGTCCAGACATAGTATTGTCCGGAGGGTATGTCCGGTCACTAAGTTGACCGATGAGAATTATATGTTCGAATACTGTTGTCCGATAAAAGTATATCCGGCCGAGTGTTGCCCGGATTAAGGGTCTTGTGTTTGACCAATTTGCTTGTGTCCAGACACTATGATGTCCGGAGAGGGTGTGCCTCTAGTTATGAAATTATTGTTTAATTAATTAATAATCGTCCGGATAGTGTGCCCGACTAAGTTGTCTGGACATGTGTTGGCCGGATATACTTGTCCGGACACAAGCTGTCCGCACTGTTTAATTGATTGAATTTGAGTTTTGATATTGGGATTTTCACAATTGACTTTTATTTGGGTTTAAAATTGTTATATTGTGAAAAGGGGTATTTTATATCTTTTAAAGTGGAAAAGATAATGTTTCTACCAAACATGATGACATAAGTCTGTTCTGGTTTGAAACTGTTTTTTTGGGAAATGTTTCTACGAGACGTGGTGACATAAGTCTGTTCTAGTTTGAAACTGTATTTTTGGGAAATGTTTCTGCCAAATGTGGTGACGTAAGTCTTTTTTGGTTAGAATTCTTTCAGACATGGTGGCATAAGTCTGTTCTGAAATGAAACTTGTTTTAAGAGGTAGTTCCCTCAGATGTGGTGACATTTGTCTGTTCTGGCTTGGAACTAGGTGTTGGGTACTTCCAAACGTGGTGATGTAAGTCTGTTCTGGTAAGGAACCCTGTTTTAAAGAAGAAATAAGGGTGACATATCAAGGAGACGTGTACTTATGGATATAAGGGTGACAATTTCAGGTGTGGTATTAATATAAACTCTTGTTATTATCACTAATCAGATACAATAATTCTTAATCAGCATTTTTTTGTGACTTGATGATTCATAGGTATTGTTCTCTTTAGAAATAATAACTTAGATGTTATTGAGAAGAGAAAAATAGTTTGTCATCAGAGGCATTAATTGCCTAAAGTTTCTATCATCTTTTAATATAAGTAGAGAGGCTCTGGTTGGTCTGACAAGATAACCTCTGATATGAGAAAAGAATTTAAAATATTTTTGGTTTTGTATTTTGATTAACAAACATATTACATATTTTAGCTGAAATGCAATTATTTCTATACAAGAAATGCTTTTATCAGATTTTGGTGATCTTCATCCTGCATTAAAGGGATTTACTCACTAGACCTTCTGGTCTAACCCTCATTTTGTATTTTAAAAAATGTGCATTGCAAGAACTGCAAGGTCGCTGGATAATAAGGGGAAGGGGGAAAATATAATTATTTTCCTTATATGTTATATGTTTTGTGAAGATCAGTCTGTTGCTATATATTTTAAAGATACATGTAACTAAACATGTAATAGTGCATGGATATTATTTTGGAATTTTTCATATGTAAATTCTGTACATATAGAATTCTTGTACTAGTGGTACCTATGTGGTGTAAATTATATTTATTTTATATGAAATATGTGTTATATGCAAATGTGGAGAATGGGGCGTTACAGAAGATGGTATCAGAGCCTAAGTTTAAAGGATTTAGGTATTCAAAGCATGATGCCTAGACTTAAACTATCATTTGCGTATTAAAGGTCCCGGACATAGACAGTATCATTGCGAATAAATATAATGGGTTAAAGAGAGCAGTATGTAAGGTAAATTCGAGTTACAAATGACCAATGTAATTATGAATTACTGGTACATATCTATACTCGAACACCTTATTATATTTGGAAATGTGAATACGTGATATTTAATATTAAAATATCTGCATATGGCCAGTCGATCAAGAAGGTCTGAAAGGATCGCCCGCCCCAATCCAGAAGAAAGAGACGAATCTCCTAATAATGTGTTGGTCCCATATCTCTCAATAACACTAATATTCAAGTTATGAATAACCTAAATATGTCGTGTGGATGAATAAAATGAAGAACACTCAAGAATAATTATGAATATTCAGGAATATACTTTGAGTGCCGGAAGATTCAATTTATTCCAAATGATTGTGTGAAAAGCGTAATCGATTACAAGAGGCCTAATGCCTATTTATACTAGAAAGCTAAATTATGAGATTGCTATCTAGGGAGAATATCTAGCAAATCTTTTAGGGAAAGGAAAGCTTATCTAGACATAGAAAGTAAATAAAAGCAAAGTAAATATGTGAGAATCCAGCTGTCGATTTGTCATCTCCAGCTGTCTTCTTTGGGGCATTGTTCAACCAAGTCTTGATGTCATCTTCATCGGGTGCCTCTGGTTGAACTGTTGTGGAAGACTCCAAGTGTTGGTAACCAGAGGGGTTATGAAGATGCACAGTTCATCGCATCTCTGGTCGTTCATCGGCCTTCTGGTTGTATTGGACACTTAGCGCTTTTTCCTAAAAGTCTTCCATCGGCCTTCTGGTTCTTTATACTTGTTGTTTTTCATTACTTTTACAAATATGAGTTATGGGGTCTAACATAATGCTCTGACTAATATTTATGGAAGTCAAGGCAGGGGAAGAATCCGGGGTAGAGGTCGAGGGAGGAGTCAAAATCAAGGAAGAAGTCAAACTGAGGTTCATCCCGATCAAGGGGAATCCATTTCGGGAAATATCAATCAGGAGCATGGACCTCAACCAGAATAATAACCAGGGATGTTATGTGTAACACCCCCAAACACAACATTTGCATATAACACATATTTCATTGCATAGAAATACAGTTTACACCACAATGGTCCCACTAGTACAAGGATTCTTATATGTACAGAATCTACATATGAAAAATTCTAAAATAAAATATTGTACTATCACATGTATAATAACATGTATCTTCCAAAATAAGCAATCTCATGCAGATCTTCAAAAGTAGATACCAAGTAAGGAAAATAATCACATTTTCCCCTTTCCCTTAATATCTCTGAACCCCGTAGTTCCTTCATTGCATATTTTTAAAATAGAAAATGAGGGTTAGACCAGAAAGGTCTAGTGAGTAAATCCATTCTTTGCATATGCAGGGTGATAAACACCAAACTATGATAAAATAACTTTACCCAAAAATATTTGCATTTCAGTCAAATATTATAGTTCTCAATATGATGAATAATAATATGCACCCATTCAAAAATCCAGAGTTCCAAAATGGAATTACTACGGGCCAGAGCCCCTCTGACTCAACGGGCCAGAGCCCCTCTGACTCAACGGGCCAGAGCCTCTCTAGATCAAAAGACCAGAACTCCTCTGGTTCTACCGACTAGAGCCCCTCTCTAACTCAACCAAAGCTTCTAGTTCTAATGACTAGAGCTTCTGTATGTGAGTAAACCAAAGACCAACCAATGGTCCTCTGGACCAAATAAAACCTTAGGTTTGGAAGAGCATAACATGATGTAAAAGAATAGCAAAACTAGAATCAAAGCTCCCCTGACTCTTATACTATGTTTATAAATAATTTTGATAAGAAAATAATTTTAAAGAATAAAACATGAAACTTTAAAATACAGAGTTTTGTGTGAACATACAGAGCCTTTGATTATAAGAACTCCAAGTATTAAAAAAAAATCCCTTTTACATAACCAGAGGTCCTCTGGTCCTAACTCAAAGATCAACCAGAGCTCCTCTGTATGTATTACAATATTAATAGAAAGTTTAGGCAATAAATGCCTTTCATGACAAACCATTTTCCCCTTCTCTATAACATTTAAATTATTATTTCTAATAAGAACAATATCTCTAATTCATCAAGTCACGAAGAAATTATGATTTAAAGTTATTACATCTAATTAGTAATAATAATAAGAGTTATAATAGTATCCACATATGGCAATGCCTCCCTTATTCTAAGGTACACCTCTCCTTGATATGTCACCCTTATTCCTCCACCAAAACAGGGTTACTTACTAGAACAGTAAAGTCACCACGTCTAAAAGTACCCATCACCCAGTTCCAAGCCAGAACAAACAAATGTCATCACGTCTAGGGGAACTACCTCTTAAAACATGTTTCATACCAAAACAGACATACGTCACCACGCTTGGTAGAAACATTTCCAAAAATCCAGTTCCATACCAAACAGACTTACGTCACCATGCTTGGTAGGAACATTTCCGAAAATATAGTTTCATACCAAAACAGACTTACGTCACCACGCTTGGTAGAAACATATCTTTTCACTTTAAAAGATATAAAATACCCCGTTTCATAATAACATATTTAAATCCAATAATTGTTAAACTGTGAAAATTCCAAAAATTCCATCACTTTATCAATTTTGTACCAAAAATGCTCATCCAGACAGGTTATTCGGACAGGCTATCCGGACAACACATGTCCTGACATGCGTGACCGGATACCTAATCCGATCAACATATGAGAATCAACAAACTTGTTCACACCATAAACTTAATCCGGATGGCACATGATCGGATTAAATATTCCAAATATTACTAACACCTTATTCGATCAATACTATGATCGGATAACCCTTAATCCGAACAACTCTAGGTCTGGTATATGCTCTAATTCGAACAACACTATGTCCGGTATATGCTCTAATCCAAACAACTCTATGTCCGGATTCCTTCAATCCGGTCATCATATTATCTGATTAAGGACCCAAATCGGACACATGATTTCTTTAAAAATAATATGTAAGATTCATTAAAATTAGTAACAAAATTCATATGAAAGAGGTTTAGAAATCACTCACCTCTTATGCAAAAATACCCAAATTTGAAGAAGATGATGAATGCAAAAACCAAGATGATTTATCTGGATGACACTTCTCTCTAACTTCTCAAAATTTCCCAAATAAGGCAAGAAACTTGCCTAATGACCAACTTACTATATTTATACTTTCCATATTTGGAAAGTCAGCTATGCCCAGCCGTCACCCACATATATGCATACATAAAACAAAACCCCTTCCCCCATGCATGTATATATATAAACTCATACACACACATGCATATATTAGATCATATATATATATATATATATATTTAAATCATCATATATATTATATATATGCATCCACATATATGCATATATTCCATGCATAAAATACACATATTCGCATGATCAAATATGTCAATTTATTATGTTGTCACGTAAACATATAATAAGTAATCACGTATTAGTTACCTCAGGTGATAATCAAGACTCGGTTATCACATTATGGATGAAGAAATGTGTAAACTAAGAGAGACTCTGGTATCTATTATGGGATTACCATCCAGAGTGGAAACTGAATGAGTTGGAATGAATCCTCCAGCTCCATCATCAACCAACAATAGAGGGGGAGACATAAAAATGTTTCTCACATGTAATCCCCCAATATTTTCAGGAGAGATAGATCCAGTAAAGGCAATGTGCTGGATAAAGGAAATCGAATCGGTGTTTAACACCAGTAGATGTTCTGAGGAAGATAAGGTTAAATTTGCAGTTTCTATGTTAAAATCTAACGCTTTATACTGGTGGGATGTAGAATCAGCAGCTCAGCCAAATATCTTGCAAACTATGTCCTGGGAAGAATTTGTGACCAGATTTAAAATCCAATTCTTTCCTAAGACTGCAGTGAGGCAGATGGAAGAAGATTTCTTGAAACTGGATCAAGGTAACAGATCTATGTGGGATTATACCGAAAAGTTTATTGAATTTTTTTGATTCACAGTGCATTACGTTTCTTCTGAATCTATAAAAGTAGAAAGGTATATTTGGGGTTTGAAACCCTCCATCAGAGAACTTGTAATTGTTATGGATCCTCCTACCTTCTCTCTAGCTGTGAATGTTGCCGAGGTAACAGATAGAAACAAGAACCGACAGGACGATGAAAGAATAATGGAGAAACGAAGATGGGAGGGGTCTTCAACCAATTTTCAAAGACCCAAATTCATAAAAACAGAGAATCGACCTCCTCAATAACCATCTGCTAGAGCCTGTCCGCGATGTCAATAGGTGCATCACGGAAATTGTCAAACTGACCCAAAGAGATGTTATCGATGTGGTAAGGCAGGTTATCTATCGAGGTATTGTACCATACCTAAAATGTGTTTTCAGTGCAATTCACTCGATCATATTCAACCAATTTGTCCTCAGTTGAGAGTTCCTCGATTAACCATGGAAGGAAATACCCCAAGTGCTCATCGAAGGCCTAGTGCATCGAAGGGAGGACAAAGTGGGGCGTGGGACCGATCATTTCAGATGACGGAAAGTGAGGCCGAAACAACACCGGATGTGGTAACAGCTACTTTTCTTGTTAATTCTATATATGCTAAACTGTTATTTGATTCTAGTGCGAACTTTTCTTTCGTATCACCATCATTTGCTAATTGTGCATATATGAATTATGTGCCTCTTAGTAATACATTAGTGGTTGATACCGCTAATAATTGTGTATATGTTACCTATGTGTTTAATGATTGCATAATTGAAATTGAGGGGTGTGGGCTGCCGATCCAGTTATTCCCTATGCGGATGAAAGATTACGACGCTATGGTGGGAATGGATTGGTTAGTAGAAAATCGGGATAGTTATTTATGGTGGGAATGGATTGGTTAGTAGAAAATCAGTGTTCATTTTCCGGGGAAAGGACCAATAGTCATTTATGATGATCGGCGGGATCACCTTATCAATTTGTTATCTGTTTTGAAAGCCCGAAAATGTATTCAAAAAAGATGTCAGGGTTATCTAGCTTATGTGTTAGATTCAAAGAAGGAAAAGGGTAAGCAAGAGTCGATTCCGGTTGTATGTGACTATCAAAAAGTTTTTCTAGAAGATTTGACTGGTCTACCGCCTGATAGATCTATCAAGTTTACGATTGATCTGGTACCTGGAGTAGCACCAGTGGCAAGAGCACCGTACCGGTTAGCACCGTTCAAAAGAATTAAAAGGCTTGGTTACTCAGTTGAAAAATCTTCTTGACAAGGGCTTCATCAGACCAAGTACCTCACCTTAGAGTGCTCCGGTTCTGTTCGTCAAGAAGAAAGATGGATCAATGCGAATGTGTATTAATTATTGGGATATGAACAAGTTAACAATTAAGAATAAGTATCCTCTACGAAGAATCGATGATCTATTTGATCAACTGGTGGGATTCAATTACTTTTCAAAGATCGATTTACGGTCGGGTTATCAGCAGTTAAAAGTTAAAGAAGAAGATGTTTGTAAAATGGCTTTTCGAACTCGGTATGGGCATCATGAGTTTTTGGTTATGCCTTTTGGTTTAACCAATGCGCTTGCAGCTTTCATTAATCTGATGAACCGAGTATGTAGTGAATATCTCGATAAATTCGTTATTGTGTTTATTGACGATATTTTTATATACTCAAAATATGAGGAAGAGCATGCTGAACACCTTCGTCTAATCCTTAAACTTTTTAAGAACGAAAAGTTGTATGCCAAATTGTTCAAATGTGAGTTTTGGTTAAGAGAAGTTCAATTTCTGGGTCATGTCATATCTGAAGCAGGGATAAAAGTTGATCCTGCTAAGGTTGAAGTAGTAGACAAATGGGATGCACCGAGAACTCCTTCGAAAGTTCGTAGTTTTCTGGGATTATCAGGTTACTATCGGAAATTTATCTAAGATTTCTCCAAGATTGCAGTGCCATTGATGAAGTTGACTCGAAAAAATATTAAATTTCACTGGGGAGGAGATCAACAACAAGCTTTCCAATTGTTAAAACATTGTCTTTGCAACGCTCCAGTTTTGTCTTTACCAGAAGAATCATAAGATTTCATAGTCTACAGTAATGCTTCAAAATTGGGTTTGGGTTCCGTGTTGATGCAGAGAGGAAAAGATACTGCTTACGCATCCAGACAGTTGAAGGATGTTAGGACTGAGAAATCAGTATTAATTATATTCGTCTTGAAAGTTTAAAAATAGTCTATAATTGTAAAAGTCAGCGTGTTTGACTTTCTTATAGAAGTTTGACTTTGACTTGTCTTTGTTAGTTTGACCATATAAATAGTGATAGTCTTTGTAATTAGAAAATATGAGAGCTTTATTGTAAGATTTACGTACATAAATGAGAGTTTGACCAGAATTGAGAGTTTGACTTTCTCTCTCATTGTTCTTAATGTGTTCTTGAAGATTTATATCCAAATCTGCCATGGTTATGAAGATATGAAGATTGATCAGTAAAATGGACTCCACAATTGGTATCAAAGCTGGAATGCAAGAAATCAGATAGAGAAATCGAAGAGATAAGTGAATTTTTTTTCTGATTTTTTTTATGTTCTTCGTGATCTTATTTTTTTAGATTTTGATCCGATTTTTCCATAAAATCTTGTGTTTTCATGTTATAAAAATGATCATAATGCTCGAAATTGAATTGTGAATCTTTGTTATTCACAAACTTTTATGATTTGATCAATTTTTATCAAGATTTAATCGGTTTTTGAGTTTTAAATTTTTTTCGTGTTCTTGATTTTTTTTAAAATGTCAGTATTTTTGATCCAATTTTTTGTTAAAATTTTTTAGTTTTTGTGTTTTTTGTTAGTTTTGATATGTTTTGTTTTTATTTTGTTTTGTTAAACCGTCCAATAAAGGCCCAAATTGTTTTAAGACCAATAGTTTGTCTTCTCTTGAACGGAGGAGGTAAACCGCATACTCAATTTGATCGGATTTCTCAAGCGGTGTTCAAGTAAACCGCACACCATTCAAGCGGTGTTCGTCTAAACCGTGTGTAGCTTAAACGAAGAAGAGCTAAATCGCACATCACTTGATCGGAGAAGAGGTAAACCGCAGGAGCCTTGACCGAATTGTTCTCCGGTTTGATTCAAAACATCAATCGATTTTGAGACTAAAGCTAAATCGCACAAAGCATCAACGGATTAGTTGAGCGGATTCTCACAAACCTTGATCGGTGTTCATCTAAACCGGTCACCTCTTGACCGGATTAGTGCTCGGATTCGTACAACAGGTAAGTCTTCTTGATTGGTATAGGAGTTAGAATTTTTTCAATCAGTGTTCTGTCCGAATTTCTAATCCGTTCATTTTCAATTTTCCAGACTCCTTTTTTTTTAAATCTAAGTTTTCTGTCCGGTCTAGATTTTCTAAATCGAAGTGTTTGTTCATCATTTCTTGATTCAATTTGATTCAACAAGATTGTTGATTGAGTTGATCAGTTTTTCTTAAATTGCTCCTATGCTGTTCAATTTGTTTATATATGCTAAAAGGTTTAGCTTTGAGCGGATTCGTATATCTCTCATTGTAAATCGAACTCAACTTCAATTTGTTCATCTGAGTTTTTGCTATTTGTTCGAAAATCTCATCATCTAATATTCTTGATTTTGCGAACCTATCTGATTTGTTACTGTTGGTGTATGAAATTGCTGTGTTTGTGGTTTAAAAGAATGAAAAGGCAGCAGGTTTAGTAAACTGTTTTGAAGCTTTACAAAGTTGCTACTTGTTAAAGCTGTTTAAGACATCAACAACTCTGTTCATAAATTTCTGTTTGTTCATTGCTAATTGATTCTGTTTCTTGCTTCATCTAACAGAGAAGAATAGAGGAATTACATTTGTTAGTTGCTGTGTGTTTGTGATTATGTGAACTATAACAGCAATCCAGACTTCATCTTCTTCACACATTGATTTCTAGGACTGTGTTAGAAATTTCACAAAGATTGAGCTTGTGCAGTAAGATTGTTTTCACGAGATTTATGCAATAAAAGCTGTTTGAATAAATTTTGTCCAACAGCTTCTAAGGGCAGTTCAAGTGTTGGTTTGCTGTTAGTTTTGCTCACGTTTGACAGCAACAAACTGTCCAAGCAATAAGACAACTTTCATTTGGTTCTCTACATAGGATGACTGTCTATTGATTGAGTTTAAAACAGCAGCTCAGCAGATTGGTAACAGTTTCTGATTTGAAAATAGTAGCAAAACAGCAGCTCAACAGGTCTGTAACAGCAGTTGTTACACAGCAACACAGTAACACAGCTTTGAAACATTTTGTTTAAGCATTCTGTTTTGTTGTGCTGTGTTTGTTATTTTTGAAGAAGCTTTGCAACACCAGCTTCATTTGTTGTGGTTCTGGTTGTTGTCCACTATCATCATCAGGTCTTGTAATCTGTCTTGGTATTACAACAACATCAACAAAGGGCTGATCAATACAGCAGGTTGTGCTTACTGTTTTTAATCAACATTTGTACTTCTTGTTTGCTGTTTGTGCTTACTGTTTTGAGCTGTTTAGTGTACTTTGAGTATTTCAGGACTAAAATAGCAGCAGCTGTGTAGTGATTTGTTTAGACTGAAACAGAAACAACAAGAAAAGAAGTAACAGGTTTGTTAGTGTGGAGACTACTTAAAGTCTATCTAGTTTGCTGCTTCAGAGCTGAGTTTTGTAAAACAACAGCAGGTTTGGGATTAAACTGTTTAGTAAATCAGTGACTTCATGTCGTGATCTGGTTTGAGACTTTATGTTGTGTTCTTGAACTGTTTAGTATCTTGAACGGTTTAGTATCTTGAACTGTTTCATATTGAGCAGATCTGTTTATGATTTTTTTTACAGCAAGTTTAGGTACTTTTGTTGAGTGATTGGTTGAATATTAATTGATGAAGTGATTTGTTTTTGCTGTTTGTTTTTATTCTAGTCTGAAACAGCAGCTACACAGTGAACAGACTGCAGATAAGTTTGGGCAGTGAGGAGACTTAGCCATATACTGCAGCAGCTAACACAATCACAAAGAAGCGTGAATTTGTTACTAATACTTGACCTGAGTTTAAACACACAGCTTGGTTCTTTGCATGATTGATTCATAGATGGTGACATGTTCATAGTTGCTGTCCAGAACCAGTAACTCGCTGGAACTGGTTTGCCCTTTGTGATTGACAGGTTCATAGTTGCTTAATTGCTGTCCGGATTATACTTTCATTTGTGTTTGTGTTAAATCGGATATTACTGGTTCATTGTTAAAAACAGCAGCAGGTTCATACAGTTTAACTTTTGTTTGCTGTTGTGTTTGGAAATAAACAGGTACATTGTTTTAATATTGTGCATTATYTGTGCTTGTGAACTTGAGGATTGGAACAGGCTTGGCTATATTGTTCAAGCTAGCAGCCTAACTGTGTTATTGATTTGATTGTTCAACTGTTTTGTGTCAGGTAAATCAAAGTACACTTTGGAAGATTTTCAGGCATAGCAAGAATTGGTTTTGGACAGATTTAAGAGTTTTGGAAGCCTGCTGAATTGGCTTTGCTCTCGGGGATTAAGATCAAGTCACAGCAGCCCAAGTGAAGCAACCGATAAGAAAAGCATACAAGTGGATTTTTGGATAGACTTTCGAGTGCAGATAGATCATTTTTTAAGTGTAACATCTGTATTGTGTTGGTTTGGACTTGACTCAGTTTGATTTGGACTTGAACGGTTTTAATTCTTTTTAGGTTTCTAATTGTTCGTGGTTTTCATTTGTGTTTAGATTTTCTTTTTGGATCATTGTATATCTGTTTTTGTGTGTGTTTTCAGTGTTTGTTTTTTTTTCTACTCTTTTTTAGCTTAATTGTTCATATTTCTTTTAACTGATTTCACCGCATAGATCCTTAACAGATCAATTTGTTTCTAATGGCAGATATTGTACAAGAGTTGAGAGAGAAGATTGCTGAGTCAGTAAAGAGCTTCGTGAATCTTAAAGAGCATTACAGAACTTTATATCTTAAAAATTGTGCTCATGAGGATTTTAT
>NW_020200883.1:69660-76081 GCF_001531365.2 Cynara cardunculus var. scolymus
TGATAGTCTTTGTAATTAGAAGTAGGAGAGCTCATTGTAAGATTTACGTACATAAATGAGAGTTTGACCAGAATTGAGAGTTTGACTTTCTCTCTCATTGTTCTTAATGTGTTCTTGAAGATTTATATCCAAATCTGCCATGGTTATGAAGATATGAAGATTGATCAGTAAAATGGACTCCACAAAGGATCATGAAAAACAGTATCCAACGCATGACATGGAGCCTTCCGCAGTAGTTTTTGCTCTAAAGATTTGGAGGCATTACTTGTTGGGGACTAAATGTAAGATCTTTACAGATCACAAAAGTCTCCAACATTTGTTCAACCAAAAGGAATTAAAAATGCGGCAACGACGATGGATTGAACTGGTAAATGATTATGACTGCGAAATTCTCTACCATCTAGGGAAAACCAACGTGGTAGCAGATGCTTTGAGCAGAAAGAAAAAGAGTGGTATGATCAGGGCTGTAGCTATGAGAATGAATCTTTTGCCAGATTTTCTTAGCGAAATTGCAAAGTGTCAGGTGGAAGCTGTCAAAGAAGATAATTTCATAAACGAACGACTGGGTAAATTGATTTCCACCTTGGAAAAGAGTGATAAAAAACTTTTGTGTTTTCAAGGTTGGATTTGGGTACCGTGCTATGGGAATATTCAGGAAATTATTTTAAATGAAAGTCATAAATCCCGGTATTCTATTCATCGTGGCACCAATAAAATGTACAAAGATTTAAAACCATATTATTGATGGCCTGGATTGAAGAATGAAATAGCAAGGTATGTGGAAAGATACATGACGTGTTTGCAGGTAAAAGTTGAACATTAAAAACCTTATGGGAATCTACAGCCTTTGGAGATTCCTGTGTGGAAGTGGGATCATATCACAATGGATTTCATTTTGAAATTACCTCGAACTCCAAAGGGATATGATGCCATATGGGTAATTGTGGATCGTTTATCAAAATCTGCACACTTTTTTTCGATAAAAGAGAATTATCCGTTAGAAAGATTGGCAAGGGCTTACATTAAAAAGATTTTGACCATACATGGAGTTCTGTTGTCTATCATCTCAGATAGGGATAGTCGATTTACATCAAAATTTTGGGAAAGTTTTGAGAAAGCTTTGGGTTCCTAGATTCGGTTAAGTACGGTGTATCATCCGCAAACTGACGGACAGAGTGAAAGAATAATCCAGACTCTTGAAGTTATGTTAAGGGCTTGTGTTATAGACTTTGGAGGATCGTGGGAAGATCATTTGTCGTTAATTGAATTTGCATACAACAATAGTTATCATTCCAGTATTCAAGAGCCACCGTATGAAGTTTTGTATGGTTGTAAGTGCAAAACGTCGTTATGTTGGAATGAAGTGGGTGAAAGACGATTAACAAGGCCAGAAATTGTTCAAGTCACTTTAGAGAACATTGAGTAAATTGTTCAAAACTGTCAGAAGAGCTATGCTGACAGATGTCGTAGGCCAATTGAATTCTTTGTGGGAGATTATGTGATGTTGAAAGTCTCACCATGGAACGGGGTAGACAGATTCGGTATGAAAGGTAAGCTCAGTCCAAGATATATTAGTCAATTCAGGATTTGCAATAGAGTTGGAATGGTTGCATATCAGTTAGAGCTACCTGAAGAGCTTAGTTTAAACCATAACACTTTACATGTGTCTAATCTACGAAAGTGTTTGGGAGATCCGAGTCTGGCAGTGCTACTACAAGAAGTCAGACTAGACAATAAGTTGAATTTTATGGAAACACCAGAGGCAATAACTGATCGAAAAACCAAAGTTCTGCGGAATAAAGAAATCAGTCTAATAAAAGTTCAGTGGCATTTTCATAAAGGTTCTGAAGCAACCTGGGAGTAATAATCTGAAATGAGAACCGAATATCCGTGGTTATTTGATTTAATGAATTTCGAGACGGAATTCTTTTGAGGGGTGGATATGTGCTAACTGGGTATTGGTTATCACCTGAGGTAGTTATTATGTGATTATTTGATATGTGATTACATGAATATGTGATTAATTATTATAATTGATCATGTGGATACATGCTTATATGAGATTAATATGTGAGCGTGTATATTTTCATGTATAGAATAGTGGTGAGAAAATATGCACATATGTATACATGTTTTATGTGTATGCATAAAAGTATATTGCATACATACCTATATGGAAGTTATGTGCTATGTATGAGTGCATGTGTTTATTTTAAATAACTGCCTTTCCATTTGTGGAAAGGTATAAATAGAAGGTGATAGGGTGAAATACAACTTTCTGCCACTTTTGGAAAGAAAATTAATAGAAAAAGTCTTCTGTAGATTTTGACTGATAGCTGGAGTTGGATTTGTATTTTGCTATTCATCTTTAAAACTCTAAAATCGCATAAGGTGAATGTTTATTAAAACATCCTTTGCATACGATTTGATTACTGGTTTATAGTTTTGAGTTGATGATATATTGAAAATCCTGCATTGTTCTTATTCATCTTCATTGTCCGATTTATGTTTGTTCACCGGTCACTTTGTTGACCGGATTAGACATGTCCAGACACTGTGTTATCCGGATTAGTGTAAGTGCGATAATTGAAGTTTATGTCCAGACATAGTATTGTCTGGTCACTAAGTTGACCGATGAGAATTATATGTTCAGATACTATTGTCCGATAAAGGTATATCCGGTCGAGTGTTGCCCGGATTAAGGGTCTTGTGTTTGACCAATTTGCTTGTGTCCGTACACTATGATGTCCGTAGAGGGTGTGCATCTAGTTAAGAAATTATTGTTTAATTTTAATTATGATTCGTCCGGATAGTGTGCCCGGCTAAGTTGTCTGGACATGTGTTGCCCGAATATACTTATCTGGACACAAGCTGTCTGTACAGTTTAATTGATTGAATTTGATTTTTGATATTGGGATTTTCACAATTGAATTTTATTTGGGTTTAAAATTGTTATATTATGAAAAGAGCTATTTTATATCGTTTAAAGTGGAAAAGATAATGTTTCTATCAGACGTGGTGACATAAGTCTGTTCTGGTTTGAAACTGTATTTTTGGGAAATATTTCTACTAAACGTGGTGATGTAAGTCTATTTTGGTTAGAAACTATATTTTAGGAAATGTTTCTTTTAGACATGGTGACATAAGTCTGTTCTGAAATGAAACTTGTTTTAAGAGATAGTTCCCCCAAACGTGGTCACATTTGTTTGTGTTGGCTTGGAATTGGGTGTTGGGTACTTTCAAACGTGGTGACGTAAGTCTATTATGATAAGAAACCCTGTTTTAAAGAAGAAATAAGGGTGACATATCAAGGAGAGATGTACCTATGGATATAAGGGTGACAATTTCAGGTGTAGTATTAATATAACTATTGTTATTATCACTAATCGGATACAATAATTCTAAATCAACATTTCTTTATGACTTGATGATTTAGAGGTATTGTTCTCTTTAGAAATAATAACTTAGATGTTATTGAGAAGGGGAAAATGATTTGTCATCAGAGGCATTAATTGCCATAAAGTTTCTATCATGTTTTAACATATGTAGAGAGGCTCTGGTTGGTCTTATAGTAGGACCAGAGAACCTCTGATATGAGAAAATACTTTAAAATATTTTTGGGAATTTTATAAACTAGAAGCTCTATATGTTTCATATAGGAGCTCTGTATCTTGAAATTAGTCATTTCTTATTGTTATTTTAAGTTCTGTGCCCGAGTTCTGTGTTTGAGCTTTGTATCATAATTTTGTCTTTCAAAATTTTTACTTTTCTTCAAAAATATTTATAAATAGAGTTAAGAATCAGAGGAGCTCTGATTCTAGTTTATCTATCTTTTAAAATAAAGGTAGATTCTTTTCGGACTAGAGACTGATTTTGGTCCAGAGGATCTCTGGTTGAGTAATATTTCTTTTGGATACAGAGGCTCTGGTCAGTAGAGCCAAAGGCTCTGGTTAACAAGGGTAGAGAAGCTCTGGCCTGTTAAGCTGGAGGTGTTCTGGTCGTTGAGCCAGAAGAGTTTTTGGCAACTCTATTAAGGGATCAAGAGTTCCAATATGTTGCATTTATGCTATGTGTTGTAGCAATCTGTTGGCTTTGTATTTTGATTAACAAACAAATTACATATTTTAGCTGAAATGCAATTATTTCTATATAAGAAATGTTTTATCAGATTTTGGTGATCTTCACCCTGCATTTGCAAAGAAGGGATTTACTCACTAAACTTTCTGGTCCAACCCTCATTTTGTATTTTCAAAAATGTGCATTGCAGGAACTGCAGGGTCACGGGATAATAAGGGGAAGGGGAAAATATAATTATTTTCCTTATATGTTATCTGTTGCTAGTATATTATGAAAATACATGTAGCTATACATGTACTAGTGCAAGGATATTCTTTTGGAAGTTTTCATATGTAATGTTATAACCGGGTTTCAGACAACCTGGGTTGAGGTAACTTATACGTGATTATTCTGCAAATTACATGATGGCATGCATATTATTTAATTAAATGCATGGATAGTATGCGTATATGTGAAAAGATGTTGCTATGCATCATAAGTACATGGTAATATATATATATATATATATATATATATATACACAAGGTGAAAGCATACGTGAGATATTCATATTTTATTGAGAATGTGGGTAACCTTCATGGTTAAGAAACTTGGTTTTAATATAATAAAACCCACCACCGTCCAAACTATTTTATATTGGTAAAAATCCTCCACCGCCATGAGTGAAAATATTTAAAAGAAAGGAGATAAGATTTTATCTTATCATCTAGTTTTTTGAAATAAACTTTTAGAGAGAAAAAGGTGTTTGAGACGGTGAGAATATTCCTGAAGAAATCTGTTGCTCAAAAGATTCTGTGTTATTTGAAGAATCTGTTGTGTGGATTGAATCTATCAATTTGTGCTTTATAAAAGGTGAGTTTTGATAACTAAAAACATTTTTATATGTTGTGATATAAACTGCTGGGTTTTGATGTTAATTTTGAAGAAAATATGGTAAAACTGTTTTTGACAGTTTAAAGGTGTTATGGTCGTAAATTTGAGTATTGGAAACTGTTTTGAAAAGATAAAGAAGATGTTGCTTCTTTAAAACAGTTTTCGAAAACCTTGTTTTGCGGATTTAAAGGAGATTTGATATTTTGGAAATCATTGAAAAAACAGATTGTTCTTGAATTTGAAAGGTTTTGGTGATAAAACTATTTTGAAACCATTATTGGTTGAAAACTATCGAGGACATCTCATCAAGACCGGTGTGACTTCGGTCTGTCTTCGTTTGGGATTAATCTATAGATTTTGTGGATAAAACTATGGAGGTTGTTTCATCAAGACGGTTGTGACTTCACTTCGTTTGGAACTAATTCATAGATTTTGATGAGGAAATAAGGGTGGCATATCAAGGAGAGGTGTACCTTTGGCTATAAGGGTGGCATATCAAGGAGAGGTGTACCTTTGGATATAAGGGTGGCAATTGTGTGTGGTTATTATAGCTCTTGCTATTATGTCTTTTAAGATTACAATAGATTTAAGTTCTTTCTTCTTTGTGATTTGAGGACTCAGAGATGTTGTTCTTATTAGAAATGACAGTATTGATGTTATTGAGAAGGGGAAAACTTGGTCTCTGACCAATGGTTTTGGATAAACTCTGTTTTGGAACAAGGGTTTGATTGAAGAGGAACCAGAGAGGTTATGGTTGTTCCTTGAAAGGAACCAGATGGGCTCTGGTTGGTCCTCATAGTAGAACCAGAGGGTTCTGAACGTTGATTTGAGAATTATGCAAGTCTTTGCTAAAATATCCTAGTTAAACCAGAGGCTCTGTATCTTTAGATAAGAGCTTTGTGTCAATTTATACTTTAAAAGAGTTTTCAAAACATTTTATACTTAGAAATTTCCTTACAAACAACAAGCAGACTAGAGGGGCTCTGTGTGATAATCGGATCCTAGTTATCACGTAAGGTAATTAATATGTGATTATCTGATTAAATGATTACGTGATAGCATGATAAATTGATACATTTGATCATGCTGGTATGTAAAAATTATGTGCATAATGTGATTATGTGTATGAGAATATGTACATATGTGGAAGTATATATATATATATATATATACATGGTATATGTGCTTGAAATGGGTATGTATATATTTATATAATCATATATGCATGGGGTATCTATGCATGCATGTGGGTATGTGAGTTAGCCGCCTTTCCTGTTTTGGAAAGTATAAAAAGGGAGGTTGAGCCTCCATATTTTCTCTTCTTGCTTTTGTTAAAGTTGTGTGATTTTAAAGAGAAGAGAGGTTGACCGGATTATTTCTTGYMTGGAGATTCAAGTTGATTTCAAGTATTTGATTTCAAAAGCTTGTTAAGGTGAGTAATTTCTAAACTCTTTTGCATAAAACTTTTACT
>NW_020200883.1:76093-79046 GCF_001531365.2 Cynara cardunculus var. scolymus
AGGTTGGACGATGTATTGTCCGGATTGTTTTAAATCGGTCAAAGGTTGGACGATGTATTGTCCGAATTTTTTTAAATCGGTTAAGTTGTGAGCGGGGTATTGTCCGGACTTGTTATCCGGACAAAGATATTGATTTAATTCTAAGTGTTAACCGGACAAAGCTTATACAAGGTGTTGTCCGGATTGTTGACGGAGATGAAATCCGGCTAAGTTAGGTAGATCAGATTTGAAGTTATATTTTGTGTTTCTGATAAGAAATGCTATATTGTCATAAAAAGGAAGTTTTGAAATAAATGATTTTGTTTTAACAATAATTTCAATGGCTGCGGTCTATTTGAAGTTATTTTGTGAAATATTTTTGATGAGGAAATAAGGGTGACATATCAATAAGAGGTGTACCATGGGATAAGGGTGGCATATTAAGGAGAGGTGTACCATGGGATAAGGGTGGCATATCAAGGAGAGGTGTAAATTTGGATATAAGGGTGTCATTTGTACCTGTGTGTTGTATGATATAACTCTTTCTATTAAATCCCTTAAGATTACCATGGTTTGGAATCTTTATTTCTTTGTGATTTAAAGATTTAGGATCAATGTTCTTATTGGAAATCATAGTCTGGATGTTATTGAGAAGAAAATAACAGGTTTGGCCTGAAACTTTATTTTAACCTTGTTTTGATTTGAAAAAGGGTTAAAAGTGGCATTATGTGAAACCTGATTGGTTCAGAGGTATGGGATTTGCATAGTTGAAAGCTTTGCTTGAAATGTGGAAGAAGTCTAGTATTATGTTCTTATTTGTTCATATGTTTGTTAAATATGAAAGGATGTTTTATATAAAGATTTTTGGTGATTTTGACCCTGCAATAACATAAATAGGGTATCTCACTAGACCTTTTGGTCTAACCCTCGTTTTGTGATTTTAACTATGTATTGCAGGAGGTTCGAACTGTAAAGAAAAATGGAAAATTTGATATTTTCCTATATGCATTTTTGCTTGAAGATCTGTAGTGATGTATAGTTTTGATTGATTAGTACAAGAAATGTATATGAATTTTTGGACCTTGTATTTGGTTATAATAGATTCTTGTACTAAGGGACCTGAATAGGATAATATCATGTATTTCTTTTGTATGAAATATGTCTTTTATGTAATGTGTGAGTTGGGGCGTTACAAAATGGTATCAGAGCCTGAGTTTAAGAGATTTAGGTATTTAACAGCATGATACCTAGACTTAAACTGTTTTATTTCATGTTAAGGGTCCCGGACATAGTTAGCACCATTGGAAATAAATATGATGGGTTGAAAGAACAGTGTGTAAKGTAAATTTTAATTACATATGGCCAGTGTAATTATGAATTTACAAGTACACATATGAACTTGAATACTTCATTATATTTGGGAATGTGAATACGTGATTATTAACATTAAACTCTGCATATGTCTAGCCGAACTAGAAGATCTGAAAGAGTCGCTTGTCCAGAATCTGAGGAAAGAGAAGAATCACGTATTAATCTTCCAATTAGCATGTCTGGAAATAGAGGTCGGGGAAGAACAAGGGAACGAGGCAGAGGAAGAAGCCAGTCTCAGGGAAGGGGTCGGACCGAAATACATTCTGAACATGAAGAATCACACTCCGGGAATGTTCAGGAAAGGTCGGTGCCACACCCAGAATATATAACCAGAGATATGTTGGCAGAGGAAATGGGGAAATTGCAGGAAACTCTGACATCTATTATGGGAATACTGGCTAGGGTGGAAACGGAAAGAGTGGAAGTTCATCCTTCTGCTCCAATCACCCACAACAAGGAAGGAGATATTAAGATGTTTTTAGCATGCAAACCACCAACCTTTTCTGGGGAGAGAGATCCAGTGAAAGCTATGTGCTGGATTAAAGAGATGAAATCTGTAGTTAACACCATTCAGTGTCCGGAAACAAATAAAGTTCGATTTGTTGTTTCTGTATTAAAGTCAAATGCTTTATTCTGGTGGGAAGTTGAATCGTCTACCGGAACGGATGTTTTACAGACTCTGTCTTGGGTAGAATTCGTGGATTGATTCAAGAATCAATTTTGTCCTAAAATAGCAGTGAGACAAATGAAGGAAGATTTCCTAAAACTAGAACATGGAAATGGAACAGTTCGGGAGTATACTAAAATATTCATTGAATACTCTCGTTTTGCTGAACACTATGTTTCGACTGAATCCAGGAAGATAGAAAGGTATATTTGTGGTTTGAAACCGTCAATTGGAGAATTTATTATTGCTATGAACCCCAATACCTTTCCATTGACGGTAGACGCAGCCGAAGTAACCGAACAAAATAAGAACAGTCAATCAGAAGGAAAGGTGGTAGAGAAAAGAAAATGGGAGGGGCCTTCATCTTTCCGAGGGCCGAAAACTGTAAGATATGATAACAGATCGGAACAAAAGATCGGTGAGAAAGTCTGCTCACAGTGCCGACAGGTTCATCAGGGTGAATGCAAGATGGACCCAAGGAAATGTTATAAGTGTGGCGAAGCAGGCCGTCTGTCTAGAAACTGCCCAGCTAACAGAAGGTGTTTTAATTGTAATTCTCCGGATCATATTCGACCGAATTGTCCATTGTTAAGAACTCCGCAGTTAACGATGGGGAGTAATGCATCGGGTACTCGGGGAAGGCCTACTGTAAATAGAGGAGGGCAAGGAGGGGCACGGGGACGATCCTTCCAAATGACTAAGAACGAGGCAGAAGCATCACCGGATGTAGTAACAGGTACATTTCTTCTGAATTCAATACGTGCTAAGGTGTTATTTGATTCTGGTGCAAAATTTTCATTTGTATCACCATTGTTTGCTTGAACTGCATGTCTGGATTCTGTGATACTTAATGATGAGTTAGTAGTTGATACTGTTAATAGTCAGGAAACTGTTACTAGTATGTTCAATAACTGTATTATTGTTATTGAGGACTGT
>NW_020200883.1:80201-82937 GCF_001531365.2 Cynara cardunculus var. scolymus
TTCTGGTTAAGAGAAGTTCAATTCCTGGGTCACGTCATTTCAGAATCAGGGGTAAAGGTTGATCCATTGAAAATAGAAGTAGTTGAAAAATGGGAAGCTCCAAAGACTCCGTCTGAAGTCCGTAGCTTTTTGGGTTTGGCAGGTTACTACCGTAAGTTTATTCAGGACTTTTCTAAAATAGTCGCGCCATTAACCAAATTGACTCGAAAGAATGTCAAGTTTTAGTGGGAAAAAGAACAACAAGAAGCTTTCCAACTATTAAAGGATCATCTTTGTAGCGCACCAGTATTGACTCTACCAGATGGATCTGAAGACTTTGTGGTTTATAGCGATGCTTCAAAGTTAGGGTTGGGATGTGTTCTAATGCAAAAAAGGAAAAGTGATTTCTTATGCGTCAAGACAATTGAAAGAGCATAAGAAGCAGTATCCAACTCATGACATGGAATTAGCTGCTGTGGTGTTTGCTCTGAAAATATGGAGACATTATCTTCTGGGAACGAAATGTCGGATTTATACTGACCATAAAAGTTTACAACATTTGTTCAGCCAGAAAGAATTAAATATGCTACAATGTCGGTGGATTGAGTTAGTTAATGATTATGATTGTGAAATTCTTTACCACCCAGGAAAAGCTAACGTGGTGGCTGACGCTTTGAGCAGGAAGAAAAAGAGTGGAACCATTAAAACTATAGCAATGAGAATGAACTTGATCCCTGATATTCGTAAGGAAATTCAAAAATGCCAACAAGAAGCTATGAAAGAAGAATTTGTTAAAGCAGAAAAGTTGGGTAAAATGATCTCAACCTTGGAACAGAATAATGAAGGACTAATGTGCTTTCAAGGGCGAGTTTGGGTACCATGTTTTGGAGATATCCGAAGTATGATACTAAATGAAAGCCATAAGTCCCGATACTCTATCCATCCAGGCACCAATAAGATGTATAGAGCTTTAAAACCTTTTTATTGGTGGCCAGGTTTGAAAAGAGATATAGCTCGATATATGGAACAGTGTCTGACATGTTTACAAGTTAAAATTGAACATCAAAAACCGTATGGAAGCCTTCAATATTTGGAAATACCAGTATGGAAATGGGATCACATTACCATGGATTTTGTTATGAAGTTACCTCGAACTCCAAAGGGATATGACATGATTTGGGTAATTGTTGATCGTTTGTCTAAATCTGCACATTTTCTACCAATAAGAGAGAGATACTCTTTAGAAAAGCTAGCGCAGATTTACATCAAAGAAATTGTTACCAGACATGGTGTTCCCTTGTCTATTATCTTTGATAGAGATAGTCGGTTTACTTCAAAGTTCTGGGGAGGATTACAGAAAGCTTTGGGGTCTGAAATCCGATTAAGTACAACTTATCATCCACAGACTGATGGGCAGAGTGAAAGAACTATTCAGACTCTCGAAGATATGTTGAGAAGTTGTATTATTGATTTCGGGGGATCATGGGAAGATCACTTGCCATTGATAGAGTTTGTAATAACAATAGTTACCATTCCAGCATCCAAGCGGCACCATATGAAGTGTTGTATGGACGTAAATGCCGAATGCCATTGTGTTGGAATGAGGTGGGTGAAAATAGCTAACGGGTCCTGAAATTGTTCAAGAAACTTCTGAAAAGATCAAACAGATCCGCAAAAGAATCAAAACAGCACAAGATCGCCAGAAAAGTTATGCAGATAATCGTCGAAAGTCAATTGAGTTTGATATAGGTGATTTTGTAATGTTAAAAGTTTCGCCATGGAAGGGTGTCACCAGATTTGGAAAGAAAGGAAAGCTCAGTGCAAGGTATGTAAGGCCGTTCAGAATATGTAAGCGAACTGGGCCAGTAGCATATCAGTTAGAGCTTCCAGAAGAGTTGAGTCTGATTCACAACATTTTTCATGTGTCTAATATACGGAAATGTTTGGCTGATCTGAGTCTAGCTATACCGTTGCCAGAGATTCAATTAGACAGTAAGCTGAATTATGTAGAAACACCGAAAGCTGTAATTGACCGAAAGATCAGGTTGTTGAGAAACAAAGAAATAAGTCTGGTGAAAATTCAGTGGAAGTTTCACAAAGGACCAGAAGCAACATGGGAATTGGAATCAAATATGAGATCAGAATACCCATGGCTTTTTTATTAAAGAAATTCCAGAATGAAATTCTTTTGACGGGTGGATAATGTGATAACCGGATCCTAGTTATCACCTAAGGTAATTAATATGTGATTATCTGATTAAATGATTACGTGATAGCATGATAAATTGATACATTTGATCATGCTGGTATGTGAAAATTATGTGCATAATGTGATTATGTGTATGAGAATATGTACATATGTGGAAGTATATATATATATATATATAAATATATATACATGGTATATGTGCTTGAAATGGGTATGTATATATTTATATAATCATATATGCATGGGGTATGTATGCATGCATGCGGGTATGTGAGTTAGCCACCTTTCCTGTTTTGGAAAGTGTAAAAAGGGAGGTTGAGCCTCCATATTTTCTCTTCTTGCTTTTGTTAAAGTTGATTTCAAGTATTTGATTTCAAAAGCTTGTTAAGGTGAGTAATTTCTAAACTCTTTTGCATAAAACTTTTACTAGTTTTATATGAATCTTGTTTATTATTGGAACGAAATCAAAGGATTTTGCTTAAGGGTTTTATCTAGACAAAGCTTGTCCGGATTGTTTTAAATCGGTCAAAGGTTGGACGATGTATTGT
>NW_020200883.1:82957-106275 GCF_001531365.2 Cynara cardunculus var. scolymus
TGTTTTAAATCGGTCAAAGGTTGGACGATGTATTGTCCGGATTGTTATAAATCGGTCAAAGGTTGGACGATGTATTATCCGGATTGTTTTAAATCGGTTAAGTTGTGAGCGGGGTATTGTCCGGACTTGTTATCCGGACAAAGATATTGATTTAATTCTAAGTGTTAACCGGACAAAGGTTATACAAGGTGTTGTCCGGATTGTTGACCGGAGATGAAATCCGGCTAAGTTAGGTTGACCGGATTTGAAGTTATATTTTGTGTTTCTGATAAGAAATGCTATATTATTATAAAAAGGAAGTTTTGAAATAAATGATTTTGTTTTAACAATAATTTCAATAGCTGCGGTCTATTTGAAGTTATTTTGTGAAATATTTTTTATGAGGAAATAAGGGTGGCATATCAAGGAGAGGTGTACCATGGGATAAGGGTGGCATATTAAGGAGAAGTGTACCATGGGATAAGGATGGCATATCATGGAGAGGTGTAAATTTGGATATAAGGGTGGCATTTGTATGTGTGTGTTGTATGATATAACTCTTTCTATTATATCCCTTAAGACTACCGTGGTCTGGAATCTTTATTTCTTTGTGATTTAAAGATTTAGGATCAAGGTTCTTATTGGAAATCATAGTCTGAATGTTATTGAGGAGAAAACATCAGGTTTGGCCTGAAATTTTATTTTAACCTTGTTTTGATTTGAAAAAGGGTTAAAAGTGGCATTATGTGAAACCTGATTGGTTCAGAGGTATGGGATTTGCATAATTGAAAGCTTTGTTTGAAATGTGGAAGAAGTCTGGTATTATGTTCTTATTTGTTCATATGTTTGTTATATATGAAAGGATGTTTTCTATAAAGATTTTTGGTGATTTTCACCCTGCAATAACATAAATAGGGTGTCTCACTAGACCTTTTGGTCTAAACCTCGTTTTGTGATTTTAACTATGTATTGCAGGAGGTTCGGACTGTAAGGAAAAAGGGAAAATTTGATATTTTCCTATATGCATTTCTGCTTGAAGATCTATAGTGATGTACAGTTTTGATTGATTAGTACAAGAAATGTATTTGATTTTTTGGACCTTGTATTTGGTTATAATAGATTCTTGTACTAAGGGACCTGAATGGGATAATATCATGTATTTATTTTGTATGAAATATGTGTTTTATGTAATGTGTGGGTTGGGGCGTTACACTCTGGTTGGCCTATGTGGGTTGAATCTGAGGCTTAGGTTGGTCTTGCATTTCGAGCCGGAAGCTCTGGCTAGTAGAACCAGAGCTCTGGTCATACAAGATTCTTTTAAAATAATGATTTTATTCTTGGAAAAGCTATTTCCTTATTTATGTTGTTGACCTCTAAATGTTTTGGGAATTTTGGTTAAGTAAGAGGCTCTGGTTGGCTTAACAAGAAGCTCTGGTAGAGGAACTAGAGGAGCTCTGGTCCTCTTATTTGTTAAAATATTTTCTAAGTCTGGTTTTTGGAACCAGAGGTCCGATGGACTCAAACAGAATGTGGATTTACATAATGATTTTATTTGAATAAATGTTTTGGTGATCTTAACCCTGCAACTACATGGAAAAAGGGGATCTCAGTAGACCTATAGGTCTAACCCTCATTTTGGGTTTTCAAATATGTGTTGTAGAAAATGCAGATTATAATGATAGTAAAAGAAAAGGGAAAATGTGAATTGTTTCCCTATATGCTTAGCTATATGAAGATCATATTTGGATATGTTTTGGAGGATAGATGTTATGGATATAAAAGCATATATTTTGGAATTTTTGAGTTGTATATTTTGTAATGTAGTCTCTTGTATTATGGACCTTTGTGGGCTTGAACATGTATTCTATTATTGAAAATATGTGTTATATGCAATGTGAGTTTAGGGGTGTCACATGATGATATCAGAGCCTGAGTTTAAGGGATTTAGGTATTCACATGCATGATGCCTAGACTTAAATTGTTTTATTGCATATTAAGGGTCCCATACATAGTTAGCACCTTTGGAATAAATATGATAAGTTAAGAGATCAGTGTGTAAGGTATATTCGGATTACATCTAACCAGTGTAATTTTGAATTTATAGGTACATAACTGAACTTGGATACTTTATTATATTTGGGAATGTGAAAATGTGTTTATTAACTTTGATATTTATAGATGACTAGTAGATCTAGAAGATCTGAAAGGATCACCCGCCCCAATCCTAATGATGAAGAGGATACCCCTGTCCTTGCTTCTATTGGTACATCTGAAGGTAGAGGCAGAGGGTAGACAAGAGGCAGAAACAGTCAAGTAGATATTAATACAGACCAAGGAGAATCCAAATCTGAGAATATGAATCAGGAACAGATGCCTCAACCAGAATACGTGACTAAAAACATATTGGCCGAAGAAATGGGAAAGTTAAGGGAAACCTTGACATCCATTATGGGGATTCCATCCATAATCGATACTGGCAGAGTTGAAATTAACCCATCAATTCCTGTTATCAACAATAGAGAAGAAGATATCAAGATGTTCTTGACTTGCAAACCACCAACCTTCTCGGGAAATTAAAGCTATGTGTTGGATTAAAGAAATAGAGTCAGTATTGAATACCATCCGATGTGCAGAAACGGATAAAGTCAGATTTCCAGTCTCTATATTGAAGTCAAATGCAATGTTTTGGTGGGAGGTGGAATCACTAGCCAAAGAAGACACCCTACAGACATTGACCTATGCAGGATTCGTTAATAGATTCAAGGAACAGTTTTGTCGTAAGGCCGTTATAAGACAGATGGAAGAAGACTTCTTGAAGTTAGAACAAGGAACCAGAACTGTTCGCGAATGCACAGAGAAATTTATAGAATATTCCCGGTTTGCAGAGCATTATATTTCTTCCGAATCTAGAAAGGTGGTGTAACACCCCATATCACACATTGCATGTAACACATACTTCATACATAAGAAATACATGTTTATACACCATACTGGTCCCTTAGTACAAGAATATATATCAATACAGAATACATTATCCAAAAATTCAAAATATAATTCTTGTACTATTCCATATTCAGCTAACAAAGCTATACATAACATAGCCAAATCTTCTACCAAATATGCACCTAGGAAAATATCACAATTTTTCTTTCCCTTTACCGTCTGAACCTCTTGCAAGACATATTTAAAATCACAAAACAAGGGTTAGACTGGAACGTCTAGTGAGTTACCCTATTTATGTTATTGCAGGGTGAAAATCACCAAAACTTTATGTAAAACAACTTATCATATATATAATAAGTAAGAACATCACTATCAATACCTTTCCACATTTCAAGCCAAATTCTCAGCTTTTAATAGACATATCCAAGGTCCAAACAGGTTTATCATAATGCCACTTTTAAACTTGTTTGATTAACACAAGGTTTATTAAAAGCTTCAGGCCAAACTTGTTATTTCTTCCTCAATAACATTCAAACTATGATTTTCAATAAGAACTCTGATTCTAAATCCTTAAATCACAAAGAAATAAAGATTTCAAATCACAGTAATCTTAAAGGATATAATTGTAAGAGTTATATTATACATCACATATACAAATGCCACCCTTATATCCAAAGGTACACCTCTCCTTGATATGCCACCCTTATCCCATGGTACACCTCTCCTTGATATGCCACCCTTATCTCATAGTACACCTCTCCTTGATATGCCACCCTTATTTCCTCATCAAAACTTTTACAAAACAATTCCAGTTAGAACGGACCGCAGTCATAAATGTACTAATGGAATATCATTAGTTCAGAATCATTTTTATTAAAATTCCCATTCCTTGTACAAGAATACTAAAAATAAGAATTTGTATAAGTAATATATAAGATAATGCACAAATCCGGACAACACAGGCTTGATCGGACTTTATCTCCGGACAAGCTCTGGCCGGATAACCAACCCGGATAACAAATGCCATTTGTCCGATTTAATAATCCGGACAATAATCCTCAACGCCTTGTCCGGTTTAACAATCTGGTCAATACACCAGGCGGTTTAAATCTAATCCGGTTAGCATTTGAGCTATTTATATATATCCAAATTCAGTCTAACTATAAATCGCATAATACTATGAGCGGTTTAGAGATAATTTTGTCAGTACCTTACCCGATTTAAGTCAAATCTGATAATCTTTCAAAACTCAATTCAATATGCAATTCAAAGTATTTTGAAAGCACTAACTACTCACCTTTGAATATTCTTTTTGAAAAAAACCAACTTCTTAAAATTCTGATAAAAGAACTCCGATCAATTTCCCCTATTAAATCGCTCACTTCTCTTTGAAAAAGGGCAAGAAAATGCAACTGGAGGCTTATTCCTCCTTTTATACTTTCCTTTCCTAGAAAATCGGCTACTATAGCCTTCCTCACATGCATGCACATATACACCATGCGTATATGTATATATATAACACCCATTTCATGTACATATATCATGTATGCATATATATATATATATATATATATTTTATGCATAGTATTTACCCCATGCATATCATCACACATACATATATAACCATGCACATAACTAATTATGCACACACACACATATATGTCCAATCTTATACATGCATCCATATTATGCATGTAATTTCACATACTAGCATGATCAAATATAGCAATTTATCACGCTATCACATAATCATTTAACAATTAATCACATATTAATTACCTCGGGTGATAACCAGGATCCGGTTATCACATTATCCACCTCTCAAAAGAATTTCGTCACGGAATTCCTTTAATTAAAGAGCCACAGATACTTTGCTTTCATTTTCGATTCTAATTCCCAAGTTGCCTTTGATCATTTGTGAAACTTCCATTGTACTTTAACTAAACTGATCTCTTTGTTTCTCAACACCCTGATTTTTCGGTCAATCACAACTTCTGGTGTTTTCACAAAGTTCAACTTACTGTCCAGTTTAACCTCTGGTAGCGGTACAGCAAGACTCGGATCAGCTAAACATTTCTGTAGGTTTGATACATGAAAAGTTTTGTGAATCAGACTTGGTTCTTCTGGTAGCTCTAACTGATACGCTACTGGACCAATTCGTTTACAAATTCTAAACGGCCCGATATTCCTTGGACTGAGCTTATCTTTCTTTCCAAATCTGATGACACCCTTCCACGGAGAAACTTTCAACATCACAAGATCACCTATGCAAAACTCAATCGGCTTTCGACGATTATCAGCATAACTTTTCTGACGGTCTTGTGCTGTTCTGATTCTGTCACGGATCTGTTCAATCTTTTCAGAAGTTTCTTGAACAATTTCAGGACCCATTAATTGTCTTTCACCTACCTCGTTCCAACACAACGTCGTTCGATATTTACGTCCATACAATACTTCATACGATGCCGCTTGGATATTGGAATGGTAACTGTTATTGTACACAAACTCTAATAGTGGCAAATGATCTTCCCATGATCCCCCAAAATCTGACACAACTTCTCAACATATTCTCAAGAGTCTGAATAGTCCTTTCTCTTTGCCCGTCAGTTTGCGGATGATAAGTTGTACCTAATCGGATTTCAGACACCAAAGCTTTCTTCAAACTTTCCCAGAACTTTGAAGTGAAACGACTATCTCTATCAGAGATAATAGATAGTGGAAATCCGTATTTCTTTACAATCTCTTTGATATAAACCTGAGCCAGGTTTTCTAAAGAGTAATTCTCTCTTACCAGTAGAAAATACGCAGATTTAGATAGGCGATCTACAATTACCCAGATCGCATCATACCCCTTTGGAGTTCGAGGTAACTTCATAACGAAATCCATTGTAATGTGATCCCATTTCCATACAGGAATCTTCAAATATTGAAGATTTCCATACGGTTTTTGATGTTCAATCTTGACCTGTAGGCATGTTATACACTGTTCTACATATCTGGCTGTCCCTTTTTAATCCGGGCCACCAATAAAGAGGTTTCAGATCCTGTTAGGAATGAAATTCTGTGTAAAATTGTATTCGTCTTGAAAGATAAAATTGTCTATAATTGTAGAAAAGTCATCGTGTTTGACTTTTCTTAGATAGTTTGACTTTGACCATTTGTGTATTGTTTGACCCTATAAATAGGGTGAGTTCTTGTAATTGTAGTAGGAGCTCATTTGTAAGATTCATATTACATATAGTAAAGTTTGACCAGATTTGAAGTGTTGACTATTTCTCTCTTCTCCATCTCTATAGAAATTATCAGATCTGCCATTGTTATGAAGTTTATATGAAGATTGATCATTGTAGGGACACACAGATCCCTGTACATATTGTTGGTACCTGTATGAATAGAATATCGGGACTTATGGATTTCATTTAGTATAGTACTCCTGATATCCCCAAAACACGGTACCCAAATTCACCCTTGAAAGCACATAATTCCTTCATTGTTTGGTTCCAAAATCGAAATCATCTTACCCAACCTTTCTGACTTGATGGTATCTTCTTTCATGGCTTCTTTCTGACATCTCAGAATTTCTTTATGGATAGCAGGAAATAAATTTATTCTCATCGCCACAGCTTTAATAGTCCCCCTCTTTTCTTTTCTGCTCAGAGCGTCAGCTACTACATTGGCTTTTCCCGGGTGGTAGAAGATTTCACAATCATAGTCATTTACAAGTGCTGCAGACTCTTATGATCAGTATAGATCTGGCACTTTGTCCCTAGAAGATAATGCCTCCAGATTTTTAAAGCAAACACCACTACAGCTAATTCTATATCATGAGTTGGATATTGTTTTTCATGATCCTTCAATTGCCTTGACGCATAAGAAATCACTTTTCCTCTTTGCATCAAAACACATCCCAATCCCAGTTTCGAAGCATCACTATATACCACAAAATCTTCTGATCCCTCTGGTAGAGTTAATACCGGCGCACTACAGAGATGATCTTTTAATAGTTGGAAAGCCTGTTGTTGTTCTTCCTCCCACTAAAATTCTTCCGAGTCAATTTGGTCAATGGCAAGGCTATCTTAGAAAAGTCCTGAATGAACTTACGATAATAGCCTGCCAATCCTAAAAAGCTTCGGACTTCAGAAGGAGTTTTCGGGGCTTCCAACTTCTCAACTGCTTCTATTTTGACTAGATCTACTTTCACCCCTGCTTATGATATAACATGACCCAAGAATTGAACTTCCTTTAAACAAGAACTCACACTTGGACAACTTTGCATATAGCTTTTCTCTTTTCAGCAATTCTAGTATCAAACGAATATGTTCCGCGTGTTCCTCTTCAGTCTTAGAGTATATAAGGATATCATCGATAAATACAATAACAGTTTTATCAAGATATTCCTTACATTCCCTATTCATCAAATCCATAAAGGCTGTGGGTGCATTAGTTAAGCCGAATGGCATAACTAAGAATTCATGATGCCCGTACCTAGTCTGGAAAGTTGTTATAGCAATGTCTTCCTCCCTGACCTTTAGATGGTGATACCCCAACCTTAAGTCAATCTTGGAGAAATAATTCTCTCCTACCAGTTGATCAAACAAATCATCATTCCTTGGCAAAGGATACTTGTTCTTAATCGTCAACTTGTTCAATTCACGATAGTCTATAAACATTCGCATAGATCCATCTTTCTTTTTAACAAATAAGACCAAAGCTTCACAAGGTGAAGTACTAGGTCTAATAAATCCTTTATCAGTTAAATCTTTCAACTGGGAAACTAATTCCTTCAGTTCTGACGGAGCCAACCGGTACGGTGTCTTGGCTACTGGTGCTGCCCCCGGTATAAGATCAATTCAGAATTCGATAACTCGGTCTGGCGGTAACCCAGACAAATTCTCTAGAAAGACTTCCAGATATTCATTAACAATCAGAATCATTTCTTCTTTTTCCTTTCTCTTTCTTTACATCAATCACATATGCCAAACATCCTTGACACTTCTTCTGGATACACGTTTGGGCTTTTATCACAGTCAAGAGATTAGTATGATGATTCTGACGATCACCATAAATAATAACTGTTCCTTTCTCTGGCAAAATGATTTTGATCATTTTCTTATTGTAAACAATACCAGCCTAGTGCTCTTCCAACCAGTCCATACCCACTACTACATCAAATTCTTTCATCGGCATAGGAAATAACCGAATCGGTAATTCACATCCCTCAATAACAATAATGCAGTTACTGAATACACTAGTAACAGATTCCTGACTATTAGCAGTATCAACTACTAATTCATCATCAAGTAACATAGAATTCAAACATGCATTTTGAGCAAACGATGGTGATACAAACGAAAAGTTTGCACCAGAGTCAAATAACACCTTGGCACGTATAGAATTCAGGAGGAAGGTACCTGTTACTACGACTGGCGATGCCTCTGCTTCATTCTTTGTCATCTGGAAGGACCATCCTCGTGCCCCTCCATGTCCTCCTCTAGATGCAGTAAGTCTTCCTCGAGTACCCGACACGTTACTTCCCATAGTCAACTGCGGGGTTTTTAACAACGGACAGTTTGGTCGTATGTGATCCGGAGAATTGCAATTAAAACACCTTCGGTTAGCTGGGCAACTTCTAGACAAATGGTCCGCCTCACCACACTTATAGCACTTCCTTGGATCCATCTTACATTCACCTTGATGAACCTGTCGGCATTGTGTACAGACTTTCTCACCGACCTTCTGATCGGCTCTATTATCATATCTTACTATTTTTGGCCCTCAAAAGTTTGATGAAGACCCCTCCCATCTTCTTTTCTCCATAATTTTTCCCTCTGATTGCCGATTCTTATTCCGTTCTGTTACTTCGGCCGCATCCACAGTTAGTGAGAAGGTATTGGGGTTCATAGCAATTACAAATTCTCTGATAGATGGTTTCAACCCCCAGATATACCTTTCCACCTTTATGGATTCCGATGAAATATAATGTTCAGCAAATCGAGAGTATTCAATAAATTTCTCAGTATACTCTCGAACTGTTCCATTTCCCTCTTCTAATTTCAGAAAATCTTCTTCCATTTGGCGTACAGCCGTCTTAGGGCAAAACTGATCCTTGAATCGATTCACAAATTTTATCCAGGATAATGTCTATAAGACATCTGTTCTGGCCAACAATTCAACTTCCCACCAAAACAGAGCATTTGACTTCAATACTGAGACAGCAAATCTAACTTTATCAGTTTCTGGACATCGGATGGTGTTGAACACAGAATCAATCTCCTTGATCCAGTACATGGCTTTTACTAGATCCCTTTCTCCACAGAAAGTTGGCGGTTTACATGCCAAGAACATGTTGATGTCTCCTTCTTTGATGTGAGTGACTGGAACAAAGGGATGTACTTCTACCCTTTCCATTTCTACTCTAGCCGGAATTCTCATAATAGATGTTAAAGTTTCCTGCAACTTCCCCATTTCCTCTGCTAGCATATTTCTGGTTACATACTCTGGGTATGGCACTAATCTTTCCTAAACATTCCCAGAATGGGATTCTTTATGCTCAGAATGTACTTCAGTCTGGCCTCTTTCTTGTGACTGACTTCTCCCTCTGCCTCGTCCTCTGGTTCTCCCCCGACCTCTATTTCCAAAAGTACATGTCGGAAGATTAGCAACTGATTCCTCTCTTTCCTCAGACTCTGGACGGGTTATTCTTTCAGATCTCCGCGCTCGGCTAGACATCTGCAGATTTTAGTATTAATAATCATGTATTCACATTCTCAAATATAATGAAGTATTCAAGTTCAGACATGTACCTTTAAATTCATAATTACACTAGCCAGATGTAATTAAAATTTACCTTACACACTGTTCTTTCAACTCATCATATTTATTTCCAATGGTGCTAACTATATCCGGGACCCTTAACATGCAATGAAACAGTTTAAGTCTAGGTATAATGCAGTTAAATACCTAAATCCCTTAAAATCAGGCTCTGATACCACTTTCTGTAACACCCCATGTCACACATTGCATGTAACACATCCTTCATACACAAGAAATACATGTTTATACACCACACTGGTCCCTTAGTACAGGAATCTATCAATACAGAATACATGATCCAAAAATTCAAAATATAATTCTTGTACTATTCCATATTCAGCTAACAAAACTATACATAACATAGCCAAATCTTGTACCAAATATGCACCTAGGAAAATATCATAATTTTCCTTTTCTTTTACCGTCTGAACCTCCTGCAACACATATTTAAATCACAAAACGAGGGTTAGACCAGAAGGTCTAGTGAGTTACCCTATTTATGTTATTGCAGGGTGAAACTCACCAAAACTTTATGTAAAACAACTTATCATATATATAATAAGTAAGAACATAACTATCAGTACCTTCCCACATTTCAAGCCAAATTCTCAGCTTTTAATATACATATCTAAGGTCCAAACAGGTTTATTATAATGCCACTTTTAAACCTGTTTGATTAACACAAGGTTTATTAAAAGATTTAGACCAAACTTGTTATTTCTTCCTCAATAACATTCAGACTATGATTTCCAATAAGAACTCTGATTCTATATCCTTAAATCACAAAGAAATAAATATTTCAAATCACAGTAATCTTAAAGGATATAACAGTAAGAGTTATATTATACATCACATATACAAATGTCGCCCTTATATCCAAAGGTACACCTCTCCTTGATATGCCACTTTTATCCCATGGTACACCTATCCTTGATATGCCACTCTTATCCCATAGTACACCTCTCCTTGATATGCCACCCTTATTTCCTCATCAAAACTTTTACAAAACAATTCCAGTTACAACGGACCACAGTCATACATGTACTAATGGAATATCATTAGTTCAAAATCATTTTTATTAAAATTCCATTTCCTTATACAAGAATACTAAAAATAAGAATTTGTATAAGTAATATATAAGATAATGCACAAATCCGGACAACAAAGGCTTGACCGGACTTTATCTCCAAACAAGCTCTGGCCGGATAACCAACCTTGATAACACATGCCATTTGTCCGAGTTAATAATCTGGACAATAATCCTCAACGCCTTGTCCGGTTTAACAATCTGGTCAATACACAAGGCGGTTTAAATCTAATCCGGTTAGTATTTGAGCGATTTATATATATCCAAATTCTGTCTAACTCTAAATTGTATAATACTATGAGCGGTTTAGAGATAATTCGGTCAGTACCTTACCCGATTTAAGTCAAATCTGATAATCTTTCAAAACTCAATTCAATATGCAATTCAAAGTATTTTGAAAGCACTAACTACTCACCTTTGAATATTTTTTTTTGAAAAAACCAACTTCTTGAAATTCTGATAAAAGAACTCTGATCAATCTCCACTTTTTAATCGCTCACTTCTCTTTGAAAAAAGGCAAGAAAATGCGACTGGAGGCTTATTCCTCCTTTTATACTTTCCTTTCCTGGAAAGTTGGCTACTATAGCCTTCCTCACATGCATGCACATATACACCATGCATATATGTATATATATATACACACCTATTTCTTGTACATATATCATGCATGCACATATATATATATATATATATCTTATGCATAGTATTTACACCATGCATATCATCACACATATATATAACCAAGCACATAACTAATTATGCACACACACACATATATCCAATCTTATACATGCATCCATATTATGCATATAATTTCACATACTAGCATGATCAAATATAGCAATTTATCATGCTAACACATAATCATTTAACAATTAATCACATATTAATTACCTCGAGTGATAACCAGGATCCGGTTATCACAGGTGGAAAGATATATTTGTGGATTAAAGCCATCGATACGAGAGTTTGTAATAGCCATGAATCTGGCTATTTTCTCTTTAACTGTGGATGCTGCAGAAGTGACCGAGCGAAATAAGAACAGCCAAGAAGAAGGAAAAGTGATGGAGAAAAGGAAATGGGAAGGTCCATCAGCTGGATACCGAGGTCCGAAAGCTGTGAAATATGGAAACAAACCTGTACAAAGAGTTAGTGAGAAAGCTTGTCCTTGCTGTCACCAGATTCATCAAGGTGATTGCAAAACTGATTTGAGGAAATGCTATCAGTGTGGTGAGGCAGGTCATCTGTCTCCAAATTGCCCGATGACCAAAAGATGTTTTAATTGCAACTCTCAAGATCACCTTAGGCCTAACTGCCCGCAGTTGAAAGCTCTGCAGCTAACTATGGGAAGCAATACATCGAGTGCCCGTGGAAGACCAAGTATGGGCAGAGGAGGATCGGGAGGGGCGTGGGGTCGATCTTTTCAAATGACCAAACATGAGGCCGAAACTACACCAGATGTACTAACAGGTACATTACTCGTGAACTCATTATATGCTAAAGTTTTATTTGACTCGAGTGTAAACTTTTCGTTTGTATCCCGTCATTGCTCTATATGCTCGTATGAATTCTATGCCACTTGACAATAAGCTAGTAGTTGATACTGCTAATGGTCAAGTATCTGTGGATTATGTGTCCAATAACTATACTATTGAGATTGAGAGGTGTGAGCTACCAATCAGAATGTTTCCCATGCCCATGAAAGAGTTTGATATATAGTAGTAGGGATGGATTGGTTGGCAGAAAACCAGGCCAGTATTGTTTGTGATAAAAAGATGATCAAAATAATGTTGCCAGTCAAAGGATCAATTATTATATATGGTGATCTTCAGGGTCATCATACCAGTCTGTTATCTGTAATGAAAGCCAAAAAATGTATTCAAAAGAAATATCAAGGATTTTTAGCCTATGCAACTGATGCAAAGAAAGAGAAAGGAAAGCAAGAACTGATTTCGATTGTTAGTGACTATCCTGAAGTCTTTCCAGAAGACTTGTCCAGATTACCACCAGACAGAGTGATTGAATTTGGAATTGATTTAATACCCGAAGCAGCACCTATAGCCAAAGCACCATACCGATTAGCTCCATTAGAGTTAAAAGAATTGGTTACACAATTGGAGGATTTGCTTGAAAAAGGATTTATCAGACCAAGTACTTCACCAGGTCCAAACATATTGACATCCACTACCATTTTCTTTGAGATCTCATGGCGAATGGATAGTTGTTTTTAACATTATGACACAAGTCCTCTGGTTGCAAATGTTTTGACTAAGTCACTTCCAACTGTCAATCATAATAGCTACAAGGTGAAAATGGGAGTGACGAGCTGTGTGTTGAAGATTGATTTGAAGCACATAACTGATCTGGAGTTGCAAGTTTATTATTTGTGTCTTTAATAATTTGTATTGTTAAGCATTGAGATGTTATTTTTAGTTTTTAGTTCAAAGTTTCAGTTTCCTCTTTGTTTGTTTTAGTTTCTTATACTTTAGGTTTTATGTTTCTTTTGTAAGCATATTTAAAGGCCCTTTATCTGGTTGAATAATATGTGAGTGAATAATTTTCAGAGTAAACCTCGTGTATTGCAAAATTACTCCAACAAAAACATGATGGTACTAATCTATTTTTCTTTCGGCAAATCCACAGAAGCCAAGCCAATCTGGTACACTCTTCAATTTGATCTAGAACTACTATAGAAAAGAAAAGCAAGACGAAAAGAAAACTAAAAATGCATAGCTCTTTGAAACAAGGAGATGGGGAGGTATAGATTCAAAATTTTGAAATCTTGGAATTTTAGAAGTCTTTCGTATATGAATCCATTCAGAAGTCATCAGGAGGGTAAGTGTTTAGAATGTGTATTTCAGAAGGTGTTTGAATTTAAAATTCAAACAAGAGCATAAGAAGACACGAAAGGGGACCCATCATCTTTTGAGTAATACTCTGAAATGTAGAATTGAAAATATAAAAAGAAAATTGTATCAACAAATTAAGATGCAATAGGTTGTACACATGATGCATTGTGATGTGATGGGATGTGTATTTAATAAATATATTCCAAATTTCTTTGCATAAACGCTTCGTTACTCAATCTATAAGAAGTTGTAATTAATAGAATTTAACATTTTTATATATAATGCTGATATCTTATGTTTTAGAGTTGTCTTTTAAGAATTGTGTATTGAATTCTTTATAAAATAGTGTGTATATATATATATATATATATATATATATATATATATATATATACTAGTGTTGTACCCGCACGATACAACACGGGTAAATCACAATTCTGAAACATTAGTTTGCCCTTAAATCAAGAGTTTGTGTGGTTATTTTGGCTAGGAGTGTGCATCGGGTGGATCGGGCGGGTAAGGTGGGAAAATAAAAAACCTAATCGAATTTCGGATGCCACGATTTTTGAATCTCGGATTTTGGATTTCTTTGGATTCTGGTCGGTCGGGTTTCGGGTTGAGGTCGGTCGGGCTCGGGTTTAGTTGTATTGCAAAAAAAAAAATATATCCAATCAATTTTGACGATGAATTCAATCTATTTAGAGGATTGATAATTTGATAGTATGCTTATAAATTAAAAAAACACGACCGACTAAGATTTTTAGAAATTTCAAAAGATAATTAGATAAATAAATATATTTATATAGTATTTAAAATATACATGTATATATATTTCAGGTATTCGGACGAATCGGGTGGCCAAAAATCAATCCCAACCCGAACCCGGATTTGCTCCCAAAAGTCAGTTTTCGGTTTTTCGGATTTGGGGCATTCGTGTTTTACCTAAATACCTTATTTTCGTTTCTGATTTGGGCTCGGATTTCTGATAATTCGGATTTTGCACACACCTAATTTGTGCACAATAACCAACTACGGTAGAGATGACAGCAACTATAGTATCCACACGAGAGGAAATATAACATAAAGACTATCCTCAAACTTAAAAGGGTATCATTGGAGAGTTTCGTTAACGAAATAATTGAAACTGAAGGTGATGAAAGAAGCATAAGTTGGAAAAATTTGAATGTTAATTACATATATTGATGCAGAGTACAAGTCCACATCTAAAGAGGGAGCAAAAAAGCAGATTGTCAGTGTTTCATCATTACAACCCACAGCCCAACCCATAGAAAAATGAATATAACTCACCCAACTCAATATCAAAACAAAAAAATTACAACTTGAAAGCAGTGTTTCATCTTTTCTCTTAAGGATGTGAATGATTCCCCAAAGCTAATGATGGTACTTATCTAGCAAAAGCAAGATTGGTCAATTCTGCCAATGGGCTAAGTTATTATCTCATACAAGACCAGACACAATATTTTCTATAAATGTTATCTCTAGCTTTTTGCACAAACAATAGTGCATCATCTTGGAGCAGCAAAAAGGATTATTCTTATGTTGCGGAAGCCATCGATCATGAAATTTGGTACTCCAAAGTATCAAATCTATGACTGGTTGGGTATATCGATAGTGATTGGGCAAGTTCTTTTGATGATTTGAAGAGTACCTCCAGTCACGTTTTCTCTCTTTACTCAGGTGCTATCACTTGGCTCAAATGCTATGTATGTTGTTGTAACTGCATTAGTTTCTCAAGTTGTGTGGTTACAAAGATTGCTAACTGATTTTGGTAAAGTACAAGAAGATGCAACTCTGGTCTATGGTGATAACAAGGCAACAATAGCGATATATAAATATCCAACTTTTCGTTGCAGTTCCAAACATATTGACATCCACTACCATTTTCTTTGAGATCTCATAGCGAATGGATAGTTGTTTTTAACATTATGGCACAAGTCCTCAGGTTGCAAATGTTTTGACTAAGTCACTTCCTACTGTTAAGCATGATAGCTACAAGGTGAAAATGGGAGTGACGAGCTTTGTGTTGAAGATTGATTCGAAGCACATAACTGATATGGAGTTGCAAGTCTATTATTTGTGTCTTTAATAATTTGTATTGTTAAGCATTGAGATGTTATTTTTAGTTTTTAGTTCAAAGTTTCAGTTTCCTATTTGTTTGTTTTAGTTTCTTATACTTTAGGTTTTATGTTTCTTTTGTAAGCCTATTTAAAGGCCCTTTATCTGGTTGAATAATATATGAGTGAATCATTTTCACAGTAAACCCCGTGTATTGCAAAATTATTCCAACAAAAACATGATGGTACTAATCTGTTTTTCTTTCGGCACATCCACAAAAGCCAAGCCAATCTGGTACATTCTTCAATTTGATCTAAAACTATTATAGAAAAGAAGTGCAAGACGAAAAGAAAACTAAAAATTAATAGAATAAATAGTTTGATTTCCTTTTCTCATTATCTCCTCACCTCAATATATAATACATAATAAGGATAACTACCAAATATAAAAGATCACAACCAAACATATAAAGATCCTTATCTAAAACCCAAAAAATCTCTTTCCATGTATGACATGAAATAGTAAATCTAATACGCCCCCGCAGTTAAAGAGACGGGTGATCGAACGCGAAGACTGGATGAAAATTCTTCAAAGAGTACCCGTGGAAGACCCATAGTAAACATGTCAGCAAACTGAAATCGTGAAGGAACATGTAAAACGCGAACCTATCCTCGTGCAACCAAATCACGCACAAAATGAAGACAACATTTGCAACCCCCCGATATTCAGCCTCGACACTAGATCGGGAGACAATGGCCTGGCGTTTAGATGACCAAGATATAAGAGTCTCCAAAGAAAACACAATACCCGGACGTGGACCAACGAGTGTCCAGACAACCACCCTAGTCCGCGTCAGTATAGGCAACCAAGTGGTTGGATGATGCAGAGGATAACTGTAATCCCAACTTCAGTGTCCCTTTGATGTAGCGCAAAATACGACGTAAAGCTTGAAAATGAGGTTCTCGTGGATCATGCATAAAGAGACAAACTTGTTGCACTTCATAAGAAATATCGGGTCGTGTAAAAGTCAAATATTGAAGAGCCCCCGCAAGACTGCTATAAAGAGTGGGGTCTGCCACATGCGGACCAGAAGACGCACTTAACTTTCTACTTGTCTCCACCAGAGTAGCCATGGAATTGCAATTACTCATATTTGCTCGATCCGATATATCAGCTGCATACTTGGATTGCGAGAGAAATAATCCATGGGAATCCCGAGAAACTAAAATTCCTAAGAAATGATTTAGCTCCCTGAGGTCTTTCATAGCAAACTCGGAATTTAAATGGGCAACAATGGATCGCCAAAGAGAAGGGGATGAGGCAGTGAAAATGATTTCATCCGCATATAACAAGAGATACGCCATGTGACCCCTATTATGATAAACAAATAACGAGTTGTCAAACCGACTATGCTTGAAACCTATAGAGGTAACAAACATAGCAACGCGAGTGTACCATGCGCGAGGGGCTTGTTTCAAGCCATAAAGAGAGCGTTTAAGGTTGCATACATGATTTGGGAACTGGGTGTCTTTAAAACCCGAAGGCTGATGCATAAACACTGTCACATTAAGGTGCCCATGAAGGAAAGCATTTTTCATGTCCAATTGCCAAATATCCCATTTTGTAGAAAGAGCCAGTGTCATAACTGTATGGATTGTTGCTGGTTTCACCACCGGTGAAAAAGTCTTGTAACAATCCACTCCTACCTGTTGAGATCTGTCATTTACAACCAAATGAGCCTTATACCGCTCAAGAAAACCATTTGCATGAAAATTATGGGTGAACACCCACATACATCAAATAACATTAACACCCGAAGGGCGAAGCACAAGCTCCCAAGTATCGTTAGGAATAAGTGCTTTATACTCATCAAGCATGGAATTCTTCCAATTAGGATCCCGGATAGCATCTAAATGAGAAGTGGGAACTGGTGACACGATTGAAGACATAGCAGACAAATCATACCTGGGATTAGGTTTTGTGATCCCAACCCGACTACGGGTAATCATGGGATGTGTGGAAAAGCTGGGGACGAGTGGAGGTTCGGTCGTGGAAGTGACGTGAGGTGAAGGAAACAGGAATGTGGATGGCGGTGAGGGACTGGATGGAGGTGATAAAGGAGATGACGGCGGTTTCATGGATAAGGAAGGGAACCAAAAAATAGGATGGGTACGAGTGTCCAAAAAATCGTAGGTGGCTGTGGGCGTATGCTTGTGTGAAAAATGGAAAACCGACTCATCAAAGGTAACATGACGAGAGATATAAAATCATTTAGACACCATATCGAAACAATGAAAACCCGGATAGTTTTTTGGATAACCTAGAAACACACAAGGAGTGGAGCGAGGGGCAAGTTTATGGATGGTGGAGGGTGGTTGTGAGGAAAGCATAGACACCCAAATACCCGTAATGGGAATAGGATGGAATTTGGTGGTAGAGGATTTGTGTCAGAGTGTTATAGGACAAAATTTTTTAGGGAAGAATATTATGGAGATAGGTAGCGTTCGGAGAGCATACGGCCAGAATGATGGTGGAATGTGACCATGAAGTAACAAGGTGCATGTGGCTTTATCTAAGGTTTGAACTTTCCATTCCGCTTTTCCATTTTGGGGAGATGTGTATGGACATGAAAAAACGAATATGAATGCCTTTGTTAGAGCAAAATTGAAGAAATTGTGAATTTTTATATTCTTTCCCATTGTCACATTGGAATTGTTTTATAGATGTCTCAAATTACGTTTGAGACTCATTTCCCAATGGGAAAGTCCACACAAAGTTCGTATAATCATCAAGAAAAAACAAATAATAGCGATGGCCAGTTGTACTCAAAACCGGAGACGTTCAAATGTCACTATGTATTATTTCAAATGGCATAGTTGACTGGGAAAAAGACAAACCAAACTATAATGCATTGTGTTTACCCAACTAACATGAATGACAAACACCAGAACTAATTTTACCTACGCTAGAAATTAAACGACTAGAAACAAGACTATGTAAACGATTATGCCAAAGTGAAGGAGACATGACTACAAAAGCTGATGGAGACGGGAATAAAGTCGATGATATAGTCGGAAGAAGAGGATAAAGTGGACCATCGCTATCACATCGGAGAAGTTTGGTGCCCTGCACAGGATCCTTAACGGAAAAACCAAACGGATCAAATTCAATGGAAACGGAATTATCACATATAAATTGACGAACCGACACAAGATTTTTGATAATTTTAGGAACATGTAGAATATTTGTAAGTTTAAACGGAGGAAACGGGGGTGGAAGAGATGTCGTACCGAAACCCTTAATTTGTAGAGAATCACCATTTCCAACAATTATATGACGAGCAAAAGAATTATTACTACGGGTAGAGAGAGTACCTTGGTTCGAGGTCATATGAGACGAGGCGCCAGTATCCATATACCACTAATGATCCGATGGGTTGAGCGTCATAGTATGAAGGGCTGATTCAATTTCCGTAGGAGCAAATTGAGATTGAGTGACGGTGGTATATGCTTGCTCAGAAGGGGGAACTGATCAACGAGACATACCGGGAGGAGGACGTGGAGTCCAATGTGGTATCGAATACCCCATTGCTGGATACGAGGAGGGTGGTGTATACCACTGTTGTTGCTGCCATGGAGGGGGAGAAAACCGTGGTGGTCGTGGCCAATATGAGAACCCACGACCACGAGATCCACGACCACCGCGGCCCCTATAACCACGCCCACGACCATGTGTACCATGCCCTCGGAATCCGAACTAATCAGGCTATTGTTGCATTGAAGAAAAGGACGAATTGGGCAGCGGGGATGGAGTCGCCGATATGGATTGAGTGAGTAAAACAGTGCGCGATGATGTAGATGGTAATGGAATCTGTTTGGCTTTACGTGATTCCTCCAAGGTGAGCATACTATGTTGGGTTCAAGTTAGAGCTTTAAAGTTGTATTCAAGTTTCTCCTTAGTGTAATTGTTTTGTAATAGTGTAGCCTTTACTATTTCCTAGTATAAATAGTAATTTCCTTGTAATTGTCATTAACAATCGTCATTAGCATAATTATCAAGATTAGTGCTGTAATTCTCTCTCTCTCTCTCAATCAAATCATCCTTTGATAATATTCTTTCTACCTTTTATGTTCATCATGATTCTTGAAGATCACATCATGTTTGTATGATTTCTAGACTTATCAATTGGTATCAAAGCAGACTGCAGCAGTTTGGGTTTGAAGATTCATCAGATTTGCACATTTTTTGCACGATTTATTGAAGATTCATCGATCTATTCATCACTGTTCTTGATTTTTTTTCGTCCGGATTGGGTTTTTTGGCCTAAATCGTTCATATTTTGAGTGTTAATTGTAAAGATTTACATTGTTAGATTCGGTTTTTCATATCGAACAATCTTGATTCACACCATTTTTTATTTTAAACAAGTTTTAAGGCTGAATTAGTCGAAATTTATTTTTCATATTCTGGAAAAAGTTCTTCAAAATTCATATTTTTTCATGTTTTGATCTAAAATTTTGGTAAAAAGTGAGAAATTTTGTGTTTTTGCTTGAATTTTTGTCCGCTTAAAGCTTGTACGGTTTAGATGTTATCCGCTTAACTTTTGTGCGATTTAACATCCTTGTGTTTTCGAGTTGTTTTGATATAGGTTATACCGGACAACACTTGTGCGGATAATTGACGGGTTTAACTAATCCGGCTGGTAAACCGTTGATACCTTGTGCGGATTAGTGTGCGGTTTAAAGAATCCGGTTGGTAAACCGTTGAACACTTGAAAGGTTTATTGAGTGGTTTAAAGAATCCGACTGGTAAGAAGTTTGTAACTTGAACGGATATTTGAACGGTTTAAACAATCCAGATGGTAAGTTTGATTGTTTGTGCGGTTTAGAATCCGCTTGGTAAGTCTTTGACTTTGAGCGGTTTATTTCTGTAATCGTACATCTTTTGGACGGTATTTGATTGCACGGTGTTTGACTTTTGATCGGTTTAATATTTTGACTTTTTGAATTTCCGGTTTAATATTTGATTGGACGGTAATTGATTGGACGGTTTAATATTTGAGCGATTTATGTTTACTTATTGCCCGGACTTCTAATCCGAATAACCTGTTTAATATTCTATCTTTTTGACCGGACTCTTATACCGGATAAACTTGACCGGATTAATAATCCGGATAAGTGTGTGTGCTTAACTTTTCTAAGTGTTGAATGTGTGCTTATTCTAGTTTACATTTTATCAGATATATTTTTTGTAAACTGATCTTTTAATTCAAACTTTGAACTGCAGTTGATCCTATTTTCATACAAACTGATACGATGAGCTCAAGAGAAGCAATGGCTATTGGTACTGACACCAAGCCACCTGTTCTGTTTCGTGGTGACTATAATCAGTGGAGAGATAGATTTCTGAACTTCATTGAGAGGATGAAAGAAGGAGATCTGATTATGAAATCTCTAATGGAAGGTCCTGCTGAATTCTTTCTAGTGGTAGAATTTGATTTAGTAGCAGGCATACCTGAACAGAAAGTACCTAAACTGAAACATCAATATTCACCTGAAGAAAAAGAAAGAGCCCATGCTGATGTGCTTTGCAAGTCTTATATGATGCAAGCATTGACTAATGATATCTACACTAGCATTGACAGYTATAAATYATCAGGTCACAGCATGTGGGTTCAAATTGAGAAGATGATGATGGGTTTGAAAGTGGGAACTCAGCTGAAGATTACTAATTGCATTTCAGCATATGAAGAGTTCAAGGCTAAAGAAGAAGAAAGTCTTGATGATGTATATAATAGACTTGCCAGACTGCTAAACGAGCTGACAAAGAACGAAATTTCCAAAACTACTATAGAAATAAATGTTAAGTTTCTTAACAATCTCCAATCAGAGTGGAAACCATTTGCTAATCATATCAGATTTAACAAGCAGTTATCTGATATAGATATTCATGAGATATATGAAACTCTGAAACATAATGAGCAAGATGTTTTGGAGATCCGAAATGCAAAGAAGAAAGAGAAAGAAGTTACTGATCATTTGGCTCTTGTATCTGAGAGAAAGGAGAAGAGATTCAAAAGCAGATCTGGAAAGAAAGTCAAAGAGGTTAGTCAATCAAGTGAGTCTGAATCAGAAGACAGTAACAGCTCAGAATCTGATTCTAAAATGTCAGAGATCAAGCAAGCAATGGCAATGCTAACCAAAGCATTCCAGAAGAAGTTCTCAAAAAGGCCACACTCGAACAATCAGAGATTCTCGTCAGGCTCAAAGTATGTATACAAAGACAAATTTGGCAAGAAGAAGAAATATGAAGAAAAGGGATTCGAGAAGAAATATGAGAAAAAGCCGGAAGAAATGAAGAAAATTAGCAAAGGTGTAGCTGATAAGAATACCAAATGCTATAACTGTGGTAAGCTAGGCCACTTTGAAGGAAAAATATAAATCATTAGCTTTAGTTAATGAAGAACAAATTGTCAAAATAAGTAAGCTTGATTTAAAAATAATTCAGTTAAATAAAACTCTGAAGGAAAAAGAAGAAATTTTTTATAAAAGAGGACAAACTGATCAAACCATCTTTCTAAACAAACCATCTGAGGCAAGGTTTTTTAATCCTCGGGAAGGGTTGGGGTTTGAAAATCCTAATTTTTTAGAAAAAGCTTTACGATCTGCCCCGACCTTATACAATTCTTAATATATTTTTTGCGGTCCCGATTATTCAGTAAAGTTTACAAAATCTTCTGACGAGGTTGAACAAAAAGAAGATCTTAATCGTCAAAGAAAAGACAAGATGCAAGTTCCGTTTAATTATTCAAAATTAAATGAAAGTTACAAAGATCAAGACTCTGTAGTTTCAACAGATTTTATTGATAGTTATTCAAAAGCAGAGCTTGAAGCAAAACCAGTTGAACCTAAACCTTATGTTCCTACTCTTATTTTAGAAAAACAAGTGGTTCTGCTGGAAAAAACTTTAAATGAAGAAAGACTTTCATTTGATAAACAAACAAGAATTTTTAGATAAAATTGAATCTTTAGAAAATTCTATAAAGAAAACGGAACATGCTGAGTCTGAGTATATTTCGTGCGACAAATCTTTAAGTGAAGCTAATGACTCAAGAAGAAATAAATGTTTTTAATGAAGAAATTAATTTTTCAAATATTTTAAATTCAGATGTTTGTTTAGATGAGGACGTTGATAAGTTTAATTTTACAAATGATTTACCCAGTMATRAAGAATTTATTGTTAAAACCAATATGACTGAGGATTCTGACTTACCTTCAGATTTTCAAAACAGTTTTAATCACAAACCTGTTTCCGAGGATGTTTATTATAAAAAGAATAAAACCAAAAAGAATCCAAGGAAACAGAAGAAAAAGTTTACTAAGAAAAAGAAAGTTCGAAATTCAAGTAAATCTAATAATTTTCTTTTTTCTTTTTTAGATAATCCGTTGAAGTTTAAATCTTATTGGAGAGTAAAAGAAGACGACAAATCATCTGCTCAACTGAAGAAGAATAATTTTACTAATTCTGTATTAAATGATTCGAAATTGAATAGTTCTGTAAAAAGATATTCA
>NW_020200884.1:0-1481 GCF_001531365.2 Cynara cardunculus var. scolymus
TGAGGTTCCCTTTTATGTAATGCAGGGTGAAGATCACCAAAACATTTATTTCAAATCATTCAACATATGAAGCATAAATAAAAACATACTGCTTCGGTCCATCGGACCTCTGGTCTCAAACAACACTTAGAAAAATATTTCAAAATCTAAGAACAGAGCCTCTCTGGTCTTTCTTCTAGAGCTTTTGCTCTTCATGACCAGAGCCGCTGGTTTCACACCATACTTAGAATAATTTTCAACACAGGACCAGAGCCTCTCTTGTCTCTCTTCCAGAGCTCCTGGTCTTTATGACTAGAGCCTCTGGTTGTACTAACCTTTGACTCATATAATTTCTCAAAAACAATCTTTAGATAAACCTTCAATCAATAAGATAGCCTTTTATATAAAACGAGCAATTATAAAAAGTTCTTGTTCGACCAGAGCCTCTGGTTGTACTAACCAGAGCTTCTGGTTCCAAAGACAGGACCAACCAGAGCCCCTCAGGTTCAGCGTGTAAGTCAACCAGAGCTTCTCTGGTCTATTTTTCATAAAAAGACTAAGTATAACAACTCTTTCGAAAAACCATTTCAAAACAATGAATCAAATCACTAAGCTTTCTTCTCAAGATATAAAGCTTATTTTTTCCAAACCAATAGATCTTACAAAAGATTTTTCATAAATAACTAGCATCCTCTGGTTCCATTATGAAAGTCAATCAGAGCTTCTCTGGTCCATGCAAGGTATAACTAGAGCTCCTCTGTTCCCTCATAATCAATGCTTTTACCCAAAGCATTATTACTCAATCATGTTATCTCTAATACCATCACATCATTACCATCATTTCTACTAAAGACAACATCTCTAAATCCTCAAATCACCAAGAAGTGAGAACTCTAATCTGTTGTAACTCTAATAGTTATCATTAGGCGATGCTGATACCGTCCCACCTTATATCCTTTAGATTATCTCCTTTGCATGATGTTCCACCCTTATATCCTCCTGCTCATTAATATGAAGTAGTTCATCCAAAGACAGACCTCTGTTCCCTGTCAGAGTGAACCTATTCATAATCCTCAAACCAATATCATGGTTCCAACATAGGTTTATACTCAAAACCTTTTATTCTCAAGAACAATCCGTTCTCCTCAAAACAGTTGAAAACTCTGTTTTTCCATAAACTCTTTCAAACAATTTTAAAACCCAGATACTGTTTAATTCTTTTCAAAACAGTTTCAAAAACAGATTCAAACAGCAACTTCTCAAGGCTGTAGAAGAACACAATTCTATTTGCTATTTAACAAAATCAAATTCCAAGATAACAACATCATAAAACTGTTAAAAACAGTTTATCATCTTAACCCCAAAACCAATATCAAACTCAACAGTTAATACACAAATATATGAGGAAACCTGTTCCAAAACCACTCACGGTTTATAATCAACGGTAGTTTAAAACTCATAGTTATACTCAACAGTAGTTTAAAACTCACCTTATCAAACAA
>NW_020200884.1:2488-3886 GCF_001531365.2 Cynara cardunculus var. scolymus
CGTAATGCCAAATATTTAGAACGTTCCAAATAAAATAAAGTTTATGTTATAAACTTTTAAATTTAAAATACAAAAGTCCCATTTCAATGTCCACATAATTTATCAAAAGGTGGGGTTTTGGAACTAATAGTGTTATTTTATTTATGATGGGTAAATTATAGTGGGTTATAAATTTAAGTGGGTTTAATCTTATTTAAGGAAAATAAAAGTTTTGTTGGGTTGGGCCTTTAGAGGCCAGCCCGTTTCCCTCATTAAAATCCATATATAAATACCCCCCATCCTTTGAAAACTCTTATTTCCAACTCTCTTGTTCGCTAAACCGTATCATCTCTCTCTAAAAATCATCCACCTTCTAGCCGATTCCTTCAACCAAATCTTCAGGAAAACTCTGTCAATTGTTGAAGAATAATCAATATTTTAAGACAAATGTATGATTCTAGTTATCTTATTTTTGCAAACAATAAAAGTCATCATCCTTCTTCTCCTACATCCCGATCTTGCAACTTAAACTTCTGGAAACTAAGAAGGGGGAGATTATGCATCAAAGACATGAAAATGTCTTCAAATAGATGATAATCCATGATCCATATTCTTTAATTTTTAAGAAAGTAGGAGAAAGCCCCTTTKCATGCGAAATCCRATCATGTAAAATATGTTTTGAAGTATGGAAGAATCTTGCATGCATCCCAAATCCATTTGTACGTCTTCAAAATTTAAGGAAATCAGAAAATAATTTATGAAGACTAACCGTTCTTGGTAGTTTTAAAATCTTCGGAAAGTGTTGAGTAAATGATTTGTCCCTCGAAGAGTGTGCAATCTGTTTTGGGGGCTGTGTAATTCTAGATTGTAGAGTAATAATGAGTGACTTAAACCCACTAAAATTTCTYGGTATTTGGAAATTATCGGCTTAGCTCATGATTTGTAATGATGTAAAAAGTGGACATAAAAATGACTTTTGGAAGGTTCCTACTTTTAGAGTCTTGTGAACAATTTATAATTTATAATCTGTCCAAAAATCATCTTTTGAGTATAGAATTTCAATTTCTTTTAATATATAATTTTTGGGCAATTTTTAGAGTAAATAATAAAATATCAACTTTAATTTATGAAAACTCGATGGCATTGCATGGCATGTAACTTAACTTTATCATTATCATGAACCCATAAGTCATCTTAGTTCTGGTTGTTGGTCTGTTTAGGAAGTTAGGGCGGGCATTGAAAGCTTCATACGTCATCATCTTGGATATTCACCCCTAACCCAGTGAGTTCTGACGGCCCCAATGTTAACGCTTTGCTTATTGTTTTGGGGGAAAAGCATGAGATTTAGCAAACTATGCATGTTATTTGTTTGAAACCATTGGACTAAGGAACTGCTTAGTCAAGTTTTGTTTGAAACCA
>NW_020200884.1:3891-4629 GCF_001531365.2 Cynara cardunculus var. scolymus
ATAAGAAACTGCTTAGTCAAGTTTATTATGTCATGAAATATTGACTGTTATTGCACTTTGAAATAAATGCTAAGTTGGTGTGCTTGGGAGTATATTTTCCAAATAAAGTCCCCGTCCGTAAACACTACTTGTTAACTCGGGTACATCCCTGGGTCGTGGTATTGTGGATAGCCGCTATTGTGTTGACAGTCTCACCTAGAAAGGGGTGCATATTACCTATATTTTCTTGGTCTAATCATGTGGAATTTGGACCACTTCTAAATTAGTACTATAACGAACTGTGGGACCGAAGTAGTGTACGGGCTACTTACGGTTGTTCATAAATTAATGGGGCAAGTTGATCAGGTAAGGCTCAGTAGCGTCTCAAATTTTTACATCATGGAAGATTTACATTTATTTAGTGCAAAAGATTCGCATAAGTTTGCAAATATTCGGTTTGTGCATTAAATTGTTTTATGCATGTGAAAACCCGTGAGCTCACCAACTCTTTGTAGTTGACTCGATTTATGTTCCATGGTTTTCAGGTAGCAAGTAAGATTTGCAGTACTTTGGGAGCATACTCGTGGCAAAACTGATTAAGTTCGAAGCAGAAGTTTTGTAAATGAAGTGTTTATAAGAAGGATGAGGCTTATGGTGGTACGGAGGTCGTGGTGGATGTATATGGAGGGATGGGAAAGTTGGTGATGAGGTCTCTCACCTCTACAGTGAATGAGGAGAAGGCTTCATCAAAGGATGGGC
>NW_020200884.1:5009-8693 GCF_001531365.2 Cynara cardunculus var. scolymus
AACAATCCCTTGTATGATGAGTTTAAGGTCTTCCAAGGACCGCATCACTGTATCGACAAAGGTTTGGAACTCGGCCTTTGTGACCACGTCTGCATGTGGGGTAACCCCTGCAACAATAGATGTTGCAGGTTGGGCCTCTGTTCCGGAGGCTCCTTCTTGGCCTTGTGAGAAGGTAGGCCTAGAAGGACTTCCATCACGTCCTTGATAGCCCTCAAGAGAGGAGCTATCTCATGATGTTGCGACATCTACTTCCTCTTCCTCAGCTTCAGAGGCCGGGTAAGTGAAGCGAATGTGTGTCCCCTTTGGTAGATCAAATATCGAAGGGGGATGTGCATGAAGGGAAGATCGCTCTGAATGATCTTGGGGTTCAATATCAGAAGCAACACATGCTTCTGTGTGTGTGGTGGGATGTGTTGAGCCCTGAGGCGAAGGGGCTCTTATATCTTCATCACCTCTCTATTGAGAGAGGGGTGATGGAAAATGTGGTTCCTCGACTAATACATCTCTAGAGGCCCGAAGGATGGCCTCTGGATGGCTGGCTGGGGTTGGGATTGGACTGGGTCGATGAGTAGCATCATCATCATCATCTTCATTATCCGATGAAGATGACTCATGTGCTCCCTTGCTTGGTGGAGGGACGGCTCTAATCGCTCTGGGTAGCTGCCCACGGTTCTTGGGACAACATAGAACGTTCATAGGCTTGGTGTATCTTAGATGTCGATGGAATGACATTGAGCATAGCCCTGGAGAGTGGACGGTTGATGCTGTAATCGTCCTTCGAGAGGGTTGGGCGATGTCCATGCATCTTGTAGACAGGGATGATGGGCTCCTCAGCTGGTAGACCATGATTCTGCATTGCGTCCCCAATGAAGAGGGCGAGGAATGAAGGGAAGAGAACTGTAGAAAGGGGCTTGCCAGCGGCTTGGAGCTTACATTTCTTGATCACCGCCGAATAAATCTCGTTGTAGATGAGGAAGGCGTAGTCGAGGTTCAAGTTGAAGAACAGCCCATACATGATAGTCATGATGTTTATGTTCCCTTGGTCCAATGAGCCCAGTTTGCATATGAGGACCCTGTTGAGAATGGAGAAAAACATATTCCACATCGGCGGGAGGAATTGGCGTTTGAAGTCTGATACATTGCGTTGGTCACGATTGTAACCTAGCATCTTCACGAAGCAGAGGATGTCGTCAGTGGTTGGTGGTTCGTCATATTGTGCAATTCAAAGTTCCCATCTAGTGGGAATGAATAGAACCCGAGAAACCTTAGCCCGCGATATCTTGAGTAAGCATATCATATCGTTAGGGACGTCCATGTCCCCCATTATTTCGTGGCTTTCTAGTTCAAACTCGCACATTTGCCAATATTGCTGGACGTACTTTATGGGTACGCCGGTGTCAGCAAGAGTGAGGGCGGGAAGAAGAATGCAGTTCTTGAAAAACTCGATCATAATTGCAAATCTGTCGTCAAACAGGGTGTTCCGGAGTTTGATAGAGTGGTTGTTTGGCTTCATGGGTAGGAAGATGATAGTGCGGCTGTCGGCACCGGTGGATTAGACTCTATCGTCATTGTTGTTCGATTCGTGGGAGGCGGAGGAGGCCATTGTTGAGGAAGTTGCAGGTTTTGTTCGTCAAAATATAGATGCAGGTTTATGGAAGGGTAAAAAGAAGATGGATGAGGAAGAAAGGTATTTATAGGCGGGAATATGGTGAGGGAGTGGGGTGTGGGGGGGATGGGGGTGGAAGGAAACGGTTACTTGATTATTAAAATACAATAATCATGAAAAGTTTTGGCGGTTTTGGGTATAGACAATTTGATTTGAAGAACGTGAGCCGTCTTGATTGTACGTGCCATTAATGTTAGATGACACGTGTCAAGGCGGGGTTAGGGAGGGGGGAAAGTTGAAAGGGTGTATGGGGAACAAGCTGTATGTGTTGTTAGGCRCGTGGTATGATGACGTTATGAATTATTTGAAATAAAAAGTTATTCCAAATAATATCTTGATGAGTACGTRTCCCAAAAATAATTTGAATTTMAAATCCYATCTAATTGTAAGATTAATASTAATTACGAWGTTTTGGTCTTCTAAAAAYCGATGTTGTATAGTTTTTAGTCACAAAAGCTGCAATTTTGTATAATCTTGAAAATGATTTTCAATTAAGACGAGTTTTTGTATMAAAATTATTGTCATGGAACCAGAGAAGCTCTGGTTGGTCATGACCCACTGGGTGAGGAACCAGAGTAGCTCTGGCTTAACATCGATGAAGGAGTTCATGGATGTAATGTTGGATTGCATGATATAGAGGCCTTGGATAACAAACCAGAGGCTCTAGATAAGCATTGTTAATCGATTATATAGAACCAGAGGAGCTCTKGTTAAATATATATGTAGCATTTAGGTGGCAAGAGGCTCTGGATAGTAGAACCAGAGGATCTGGATGAAAAATGCATAAAAAAAAGTGAAGATGAAATTGTTGCTCCCCCTCAAATGATGCATGAGTATGGATTTTGAAGTTTTCAAAGACTCCCCCTCAAACAAATAATAAAGAAGAATTAGGTGTACCAGAGGCTCTGGTCTATACAACCAGAGGCTCTGGTTGTGAAGGTTGATGAATGTATGAAAGGTGGCTAAGTGGAAGTGGAAAAAGGGTCTTTGAGACCAGAGGAGCTCTGGTTCCAAAGAGAACAAAGCCAGAGGCTCTGGTTGTGAAGCAAAGAAAATGGGTAATGAAAAATGGTGAAGTGTATGTGAAAGAATAAGATGGATGAGCCTTTGAGACTAGAGGAGCTCTGGTTCCAAAGATTGTGAATCCAAAGGCTCTGGTCTTTAGAACCAGAGGGGCTGGTTATGAAAGCAAAGGAATGAAATATGAAAGAATATGGTTAAGTCCATATGTAGGGAGAAGAGGGAAACTCTTTGGGACCAGAGGGGCTTAGGTTATAAAGAGTATGAATCCAGAGGCTCTGGTCTTTAGAACTAGAGGCTCTGGTAGGGTATAGAAGGGGTGTGGTTTATACCAAGTTATAGATGGGAACATGATAGCGCTGGTTTCAAAGGAATTGGAAACCAGAGGCTCTGGTCTTTGGAACCAGAGACTCTGGGTGGGAAGGGAATACTTAGTGTATGAAAACTAAGTATATGCTTTGGACCAGAGGGGCTCTAGGTCCAAAGGATAAAGAAAAATGAGGAGATGAAATGAATGAATGCTTAAGTCCAAGTTGAGACACAATAGGATGTAGATTCAAAGAATTGGATTCCAGAGGSTCTGGTCTATATAACCAGAGGCTCTAGTGAGTAAGAGAATACTTGGTAGAAATTACTAAGTATTTGCTTTGGACCAGAGGGGTTCTGGTTCCAAAGGTGATGGAGATTGTTTGCCAAAAATTATTCGAAGTAAATCTAAATAGCCAGAGGTTCTTGTCTTTATGACCAGAGGCGCTGGTTTAGGATACTTGGAGTTTCTACCTAAAATTTTATATATCACTTATAGGCATAACCATGAGATATTGAAGATCTCTGGTTATAAGCTAATGAGTGACTTAAGTGGTGAGATTCAGCATACCCATCTTGTTGACTAGGAATAAAAATGTTTTCTCATCAAGAGCTTTTGGGAAAATGTCAGCAAGTTGAATCTCAGTTGGAACAAAATACATTTCTATATTACCTTTTTCAACATTGTCTTT
>NW_020200884.1:10029-16246 GCF_001531365.2 Cynara cardunculus var. scolymus
CATCGCCTCTGGTCCTTCTAGCCAGAGCTTCTGGTGCAACATAAACACTTGACAAATTTAAGGGATTTCTATCCCATCGCCTCTGGTCCTTCTAGCCAGAGCTTCTGGTTCAATATGGTTACTTTTTCTATCCATCGCCTATGGTTCTTCTAAGCAGAGCTTTTGGTTCAACATGGTTACTTAGCATTTACATGGATTTTCTATCCATCGATTCTGGTTCTTCTAACTAGAGCTTCTAGTTCAACATGGACAATAAACAATTATATGGATATTTCTATCCTTCACCTCTAGTTCTTCTAACCAGCGCTTCAGGTTGGTCTAGGGCAATGGATATTCATAAATTATGCAACACACAAAAATAGATCATGCTTTTCACAACAATTTCTTAACTGGAGGACATTTTTAGTACAACAGATTAAGTCCTTCTATTATATGTTAATAAAACATAGGTGATCATGTTTTGTTTAATCGACATATAATAACGTGACCCGCTTTGTATATATATACATTTTTAAATCACTTGAAAAACCATTTTGAAAATATTTGGTTATAGTTGGTGGTTTTTAGGGAAAAACCGGCGTTCTCTATAACCGAGGCTCTGATACCAAATCTGTCACACCCTGCTAAAGCGGAAACACGAGATGTAACAGGCAAGCGAGTCACAGCAGCAGATAATAAATAAGACCATTCAAGTTTGACAAAAGTTCAATTTTTAACATCCATAACTAAGATGGAATAAAATACTTATTTACAAAAACTTCATCGGTGAGCTTAATCGGTATCGCCACATATATGCTCCAAAACCTCATTTCATACTTACTACCTGAAAAGCATGAAATATAAAACAAGTCAACTACAAAGAGTTGGTGAGTTCACGGGTTTTCACATGCACAAAACGTTATAATGGATAAATCATTTCTTGCAAAACTATACACAACTTTTGCACATAATAAATGTAAATCCATAACGATGTTTAGAAACTTGAGACGCTACTGAGCCTTTCCTGACCAATGTGCCCCATTAATTTACGAACGACCATAAGTAGCCCGTACACTCACATAGGTCCCACAGTTCGTAATAGTACTAATTCAGCGGTGGTCCAAATTCCACATGATTAGACCAAGAAAACATAGGTAATGTGCATCCCTTTCGGAGTGGGACTGTCAACATAAAAGTGGAGCCGTGAAAACTCACTTGTTAGACGATGATTATCCAAGGATTTGATGACGTCACGCGCTGAACGTCCTTCCCTAACCTTCCTAAACTGTCCAATGACCAGAAATTATATTACCTATGGGTTCTTGACAAAGATAAGGTCAAGTTATATCTTATGTAATGCCAATGGGTTTTATGAATTAAAGTTGATATTTTTATTAATTTTTCTAAAAATAGTCCTGAAATGTGTATATTTTGTAATCAATTCCTTTGCACAAAAAGCTGCCATTTGGACAGAATATAAATTCTAAATCTGACATTTTTGTCTTCATAAATCATTGCCCAAAAAGGAACCTTCTACAACTCTTTTTTATGCGCAAATTTTATACCCGCCAAAATAGGGAGTTAAATAGGCCTTTTTTCCTTCCCAAATTTCAAGAACTAAAGATGGGTTTAAGGTAATCATCATTACCCTACTTCTTTTGAATGACACAGCCCCCAAAACAGATTGCACACTCTTCGAGTGGCGACCATTTGGGGGTCTAAAATCATTATTTTCCAAAGATTTTAAATTTGATTTATAGCTAACACATTTAGCTAGCTTCTAAAAGAAGATTCACCTATTTTAACGGATTTTTACAGAATAAAACCAATTTAAGATGCATGCAAGATTCTGTCAGTGATGTTCTTTTCGCACGATAATCTTGCATTTAGAACTTGACGGTTCAGAACTTAACTTTATGGCCAAAAACCCACATGCAAGTAACTTTACCAACTTTTCTTGAGTTCTAATTGTTTGCGGATCATAGATTACCATCATTTGGCAGACATTTTCATGTCATTGATGTATAATCTCCTACCTTAGATTCTCCAGAAAGTTCGTTTTATAAAAGATCAAGAAAAAGTGTAGAAAGTGGGGATATCTTGATGAAGAATGGGAATAATGAATCTAGTCCCTTACCTTTTGAATGAAAACTTGAATAATCCTCAAGGCGGATTAAGTTTTTAAAGACGCTAGAAGGTGAAATCGGCTGGAGAGTGAGTTCTAGAGAGAGAGTAGGGAGATGAGAGGTTTATGCAAAGTGGAGATGATGATGATGAGAATTTTCAAAGAAATCGAGGTATTTATATGAGGCATTTAAGGAAAGAAATGGGCCGGCCTCAAAGGCCCAAGTCCATTTAAAATTAATTTTCTTTTAAACAATTTATGGCCCATTAGATTTATATCAAAATACAATTTGTTAAAGATATTATTATTGTTATTAAATCAAAACTTCACCTTTTTGGCCAAATTATTTGGGCATTCAAATTGGACTCTTATATTTTTAATTTGGACTTTATAATATCAACTTTATTATTTTTGGAGCATTTGATAATATATTTTGGCATTACATAAGTTAACTTTATCCGCTACTTGTCGAAACAAGTTCACTGAACTTTAATTTGGGAACTAAGCCAGATGAATTCCAATCAATCATGACTAGATCCTAAATAAATATAGCTCTAAATATAAGTATTCTACAATGGTGCTAACCTGATGCTCCAAGAGTGACGGGTGTCACATTCTAATGTTGAATTTATTGCAAATTTAATAAAAAAATCATAAAAGGGCATTGGAAAGAGTTGAGAATGATTTCAAGTATCAAATTAATAAACTTGAAAATTCTTTGGATAATGTAGGAAAATATTTTGATAATGAATTGAAAATATGGAGTAAAGCTAATAAAAATCTTTTCAACAAACTCCAAGAAGTTCAGAGTGAATTAAGAGCTGACAGAATTTCTTCTGGTAGAAAGCATACTGAAACTGATGACTTAACTGATAAATCTTATAAGTCTGAAAGTGACCTGATTGAGGTAGAAAGCTAATAAATTTAGAGAAAGAAAAGGTTTTAGAAGTGGAAAAGGATTTGAATGTAGAAACGAAAGTTTTGGAGAAAGAGAAGAATAAGATAATAGAAGTTGAAAGAAGATTTGAAGCTGAACGTATATCTTTTGAAAACAAGATTAATTCTCCTGAGCTGAATGATAAATTTCTTTTGAATCAAATTTCAGATTTTGAACAACTCATCATCTTGGAACGAGCCAAGGTTGATAAAGAAAAAAAAAGAGGTTGAACAAAAGCAGAAAGCTCTAGATGAAGACAAAAGATTGTTTGTTCTTGAGAAGAGAAGTACTGTCAAGAAACATGCTGCAATTGTGAAAGAGCTTACTGAGAAAAAGAAATGGCTTGACATTGCTTTGGAGAATGATAACGGAAATTCAGATGAAGAAAAAAAGAAGTTTGAGAAAAAAAGAAAAGTGTTTGAAAAGTTGAAGAAAGAATTAGAAGGTAAGTTCTTGGATACTTCAAAGACGTTGTCTGATCTAGAGACAGAAGTTGTGACTGAATTGAACATGAGAACTAAACTTAAGAAAAACTATGATTTGGTTGCTGATGAGAGAGATCAGTTACTTAAGAAAGTATCAGACTTTTTAAGAGCTAAAAGCTCAACTGGTTCTCAATCTCAGAGTAAAACTTGTTTTTATAATTGTTCCAGTGTTAAATCCAACTGTTATTCAAGAAGTCCTAAATCAACGGTTTCTAAGAACAAGTCTCATTTTTCAAATCATTTTTATCAAGGGTATGTCATTGGATCACTAACTCTGTTCTTCCTCGCATTGTGAGATCCACTAATGATCTGATCAATCTTAGCAAGAGAAGAATTATGTGCTCAACATGCAGAACCGATGATTTTGTCAACAAGAAAAAGTTCAACAAGTGGCATGAAGATAACAATTATCAGAATAGTTGGAAAAGTAAGAACAGGTATGATGACAATAATTGTTATGGGTCATATTTTATTTTTGATCATCTTGTTCAAAGTGCTAAAAAGAATACATCAAATAGAAATAGATGGTTTGGAAGTTACAACATACCCCAACCTGATTCTAACAAAATAGGACCCAAATTTATTTGGGTACCAAAATCTATTTAATCTGGTTTTGTAGGTGTGTAAAGTTTGTGCTGATCAGAATATCATTTCTTTGATACACTAATGCAGGGGGAGTTGTACACAGTCCAACAAAGGCTTCTGAACAATTAAGTTCAGGACCCGTGCTTAACCGAGTGTGGTTTCTAAACACTCTGTTTAGAACCCGTGCTTAAAATGTTTCCTTTATTTTTAATTTTTTAGCTTAACTGAAACATTACCATAATCTAATTTCTATGGAGAGTCTCTAGAAAGTTCAATAAATCTTTTTCAGAATTTTTTTTGGAAACGAGGACATTTTCGAAACAGGAATTTCCTGAGATTTTACTTGTGTAATTTCTCATTGTGCTTATTTGCAATAATATTTTCAATCAACCATTGTGATCAACTGAACATATTGTTAATTTTTAGGAGGGACTGAGTGCTTATCAGAAATACCTCTATGGAATGTCAAAACCAACAGACCTACCCAAGAGGACAAACATATATGAGTGAGCTTTATATATAAAAGGATTTGTCTTTAAAGCTTAAAATGAAAAAGAGAGGGGTAGTTGTTGTGAGCTAAAAGAATTGACGAGAGTTGTGTCAGGACTAAAAGATCATAAGAATCTTGTTCCAAACTTCTAAAATCCGGGCATACCACACAATCTATTATTTCTCAATTCTTTCGAGACTAATATTGAAAAAGGCAAAGCCCAGGCCAATTCTTGTCACAACCCCACCAGCTACTCATTTATCTCTCAACAGATAAGTGTTTCAATAAAACTTGGGGCATACAGCTCATCATCTATCAATTTCTCATTCGGAGAAAGTTGATATTGAATCAGAAGGATATATGTCCCCCCTTCAAGTCTATTTGATCACTAATTGAGTCTGATAAATTTGTGTAGTGCACACGGTTTATCTTTTTGAGCCTAGATAGAAGTATTAGTTGCTTTATCTTTCTACACTACACAAATTTTGCATTTTATATGTTATTTTGCCAAAACATTCATAGATATGTTATTAATTAAGTTATCGATGATTGAATGGAAGACTTGGTGAGAAGAGCATCAAAAAGTCTCATATATATACAGTACATCCATGGTACTGAGTATATCTGTTATACTCACAAGCCAATCTTTTATAAGATTGAAAACAATTTCATTTGTTGAAATTGGTTGTTATCTTCCCATTTTCTTAAGCTAAAAAGCTTAAATAAGTGGATTTGCAATGATCTACTTACAATTTCATGAATTGACGGTTTACGGGGAGGATTTCATTCATTCTTGTGTATGATGGAATGATTCTCATTTCATCATAACAGGGAGTATGTAATAATGAATGAAATGTCCAATTCCGAACATTATAAGGGGAATTTGATGTAAAGATCAAGGGGGAGTAACTTCTATAATGGCAAAAGACTCAAAAGGGGTGCGACTTGAGATGATTAGAAAGATTATTCTGATGCTACAATGTCTGAGAGTTATTGAATGTGAAGATCATCATTACAACAGTTTACTGATAGAGATTTCTCGTTGTAAAAGAATGTTTGTGATCTTATCTAAAGAAATTCATTATTGTGGAGAATGTTTAAAATTTTTGTTCGTTATTGTTTCTAATCTACACTGTCAAAAGAGATGATCATTGCGGTTCTACATTCGAGGGGGAGAATGTTAGAAGATATTTCTCAACAAATGATTGTATGATGTTTCAAGTTGAATATTGTTTTTGAAGAAGACATAGAGTGCTTAATGCTTCAAAGTTCAAACGAGACTCAAAGCACGGAAATTCTTTCAAGTCTGAATACAAAGGGGAAGAATGTTAGGACTGAAAATCAGTGTAAAATTGTATTCGTCTTGAAAGTTAATTTTGACTATAATTGTTTAGACTGTTTGACTTTGACCTTGTTTAGTTGTTTGACCCTATATAAAGGGTAAGGTCTTTGTAATTTTTAAGAGAGAGCTTCATTGTAAACGTTTAGTATACGTATTAGAGTTTGACCATATATTGAAGAGTTGACTTTCTCTCGCTCCTTCTCTAAGTGTTCTTGTTGGACCTATAAATTCAGCTTTGATATTGATCTATTACTCTGAATGAACTCTAGGACGA
>NW_020200884.1:16796-30121 GCF_001531365.2 Cynara cardunculus var. scolymus
GACTAAATGAAATAATTACAAGAGGAGATTAAACTCATCCTCTGAAAAGAATTACAAAATTGAAAGAATAGAAAAATTTGTTTCTCAGGCCTATACTATTACAGAAGATTAGTCCACAGCAGAGTCTGCATAGTCATCTACGGCAAATTGCAGATCTGACTTGATAGTTTTGTAGACTTTGAAAATCCACTCTCTGAAGGAGAATTGAACTTTAATTGTTTCCAGAATACCGGTCACTTCGTCCGCCCTTAAATGCCCTCTGTGCACCTCTGCTGCTACTAGGTTGAACACCCACTCAAGAGTCTCTGTCGAATACTTGTTTACCTCTGCCTGATCAAAGAACCTTAGAATCTCATCTTTGTCCAGGAAAACAAACCCAAAGATGGGATTGTGGACAATGGTGTTTGGATGAGACCTAAGCAACCAACTTGGCCTGTTCTTTGGAGGGGAAATCTTTAATTCCAAAGGTTCTAACTATGTCTGGGACCCTAATATGCAATAGAGTAGTTTATGTCTAGGCATCATCATGCAATTGATCACCAAAATCTCTTAAACTTAGGCTCTGATACCATCTCTGTGACACCCCAATCCAGATATTGCATATAACACATATTTTTCATATATATAATACATGTTTTCCCCACATAGGTCCATGATACAAGAGTTTSGAATATAAAATACACAACCCAAAAATTCCAAAAGTACATAGTCTTGTATCCTAGCATCTAAGCTTCCAAAACAGCTAAGCATATAGGGAAGTAATTCACAAAACACGCTTTCCCTTATTATCGTTACCTGCACACATAATTTGAAAACACGAAAATGAGGGTTAGACATGAATGTCTAGTGACGTTCCCTTTTATGTAATGCAGTGTGAAGATCACCAAAACATTTATTTCAAATCATTCAACATATGAAACAAAAATAAAAACACACTGCTTCGGTCTATCGGACTTCTGGTCTCAAACAACACTTAGAAAAATATTTCAAAATCTAAGACCAGAGCCTCTCTGGTCTCTCTTCAAGAGCTTTTGCTCTTCATGACCAGAGCCGCTGGTTTCACACCATACTTAGAATAATTTTCAACATAGGACCAGAGCCTCTCTTGTCTCTCTTCCAGAGCTCCTGGTCTTCATGACCAGATCCTCTGGTTGTACTAACCTTTGACTCATATAATTTCTCAAAAACAATCTTTAGATAAACCTTCAATCAATAAGATAGCCTATTACATAAAACCAACAATTATAAAAAGTTCCTGTTCGACCAGAGCCTCTGGTTGTACTAACCAGAGCTTCTGGTTCCAAAGACATGACCAACCAGAGCACCTCTGGTTCAGCGTATAAGTCAACCAGAGCTTCTCTGGTGTRTTTTTCATAAAAAGACTAAGTATAAAAACTCTTTCGAAAAACCATTTCAAAACAATGAATCAAATCACTAAGCTTTCTTCTCAAGATATAAAGCTTATTTTTTCCAAACCTATAGATCTTATAAAAGATTTTTCATAAATAACCAGCATCCTCTGGTTCCATTATGAAAGCCAATTAGAGCTTCTCTAGTCCTTGCAAGGTATAACCAGAGCTCCTCTGTTCCCTCATAATCAATGATTTTACCCAAAGCATTATTACTCAATCATATTATCTCCAATACSATCACATCATTACCATCATTTCTACTAAAGACAACATCTCTAAATCCTCAAATCACCAAGAAGTGAGAACTCTAATCTGTTGTAACTCTAATAGTTATCATGGTAAGAGTTAGGCGATGCCGATACCGTCCAACCTTATATCCTCCAGATTATCTCCTTTGCATGATGTTCCACCCTTATATCCTCCTGCTCATTAATATGAAGTTGTTCATCCAAAGACAGACCTCAGTCACATGTCAGAGTGAACCTATTCATAATCCTCAAACCAATATCATGGTTCCAACATAGGTTTACACTCAAAACCTTTTATTCTCAAGAACAATCTGTTCTCCTCAAAGCAGTTGAAAAATCTGTTTTTCCATAAACTCTTTCAAACTGTCTTAAAACCCATATACTGTTTAATTCTTTCAAAACAGTTCCAAAAACATATTCAAACAACAACTTCTCAAGGCTGTTGAAGAACACAACTCTATTTGATATTTATCAAAATCAAATTCCAGGATAACAACATCATAAAACTGTTAAAAGCAGTTTATCATCTAAACCTCAAAACCAATATCAAACTCAACAGTTGATACACAAATATAAGAGGAAACTTGTTCCAAAACCACTCATGGTTTATAATCAACGGCAGTTTAAAACTCATAGTTATACTCAACAGTAGTTTAAAACTCACCTTATCAAACAGATTTCTTGAAGATAAACACACAGCAAAAGCTTATTCTTTGCACAGATTCTTCAAGAACACTTTWCACCACCACAAGCTTTCTTTCTCTTTTGAACAGACTTCAATTTGAAATGATAAGATAAAATCTTATCTTTTTACTTCTTTAAATACTCTCACCAAGGCGGTGAAGATTATTTTAGATATAAAAACTTAAAGGCGGTGAAAGTTTCCTCCATTAGAAATAATCTTGGGAGGTGGATTTTACATTATAAAATTCATGATATCTTAACCATGAAGATACAATGATTTCACCCGAATAATTAAACTCAATAAACACCACCTCATGCATGCTTCACACTACATGCATACACGTATGAATTATATATGTCATGCTATCATTTCACAATATGCATGATATCATGTTCATATTTCACATAAATGCTTCATGCATTTCTACTTAAATATGCACATTTCACATAATCCACATAATAAACATGTATAATATACATCAACCCAGGTTGTCTCAAACCCGGTTATAACATTGGGCAACGAAACATTGGTTCTACCTTTGGAAGACATTCAAATTAATGAATGATTACGCTTCATTGAAGAGCCGATTGAAATCCTCGACCATAAAGACAAGCAATTGAGGCGTAGCAAGATCCCAATTGTAAAAGTTCGTTGGACTTCGAGGCATGGACCAGAGTTCACGTGGGAAAGAGAAGATTTCATGAAAAGCAAATATCCCCACTTGTTCTCCACCAAGTCACGATTTGAATTTTTCTAGCATGGGGAGACTGTGACATTCGGTCATTTCTGAGCCTCATAGATCCTATATTTAGAATTTCAAATTTATTAGGATCTAGTCATGATGGTTAGAGTTCATCTGACTTAGTTTCCCAAGTTTAGCTTGGAAGGTCACGCCTCAGCAGGCAACTGATAAAGTTAACTTACGTAATGCCAAATATTTAGAACGTTCCAAATAAAATAAAGTTTATGTTATAAACTTTTAAATTTAAAATACCAAAGTCCCGTTTCAATGTCCACATAATTTATGAAAAGGTGGGGTTTTGGAACTAAACCGTATCATCTCTCTCTAAAATCTACATATAAATACCCCCCATCCTTTGAAAACTCTCATTTCCAACTCTCTTTTTCGCTAAACCGTATCATCTATCTCTAAAAATCATCCACCTTCTAGCCGATTCCTTCAAACAAATCTTCAGGAAAACTCTGTCAATCGTTAAAGAATAATCTACATTTTAAGACAAATGTATGATTCTAGTTATCTTATTTTTGCATACCATAAAAGTCATCATCCTTCTTCTCCTACATCCCGATCTTGCAACTTAAATTTCTGGAAAGTAAGAAGGGGGAGATTATGCATCAAAGACATGAAAATGTCTTCAAATAGATGATAATCCATGATCCATATTCTTTAATTTTTAAGAAAGTAGGAGAAAGCCCCTTTKCATGCGAAATCCGATCATGTAAAATATGTTTTGAAGTATGGAAGAATCTTGCATGCATCCCAAATCCATTTGTACGTCTTCAAAATTTAAGGAAATCAGAAAATAATTTCTGAAGACTAATCGTTCTTGGTAGTTTTAAAATCTTCAGAAAGTGTTGAGTAAATGATTTGTCTCTCGAAGAGTGTGCAATCTGTTTTGGGGGCTGTGTAATTCTAGATTTTATAGTAATAATGAGTGACTTAAACCCACTCAAATTTCTTGGTATTTGGAAATTATCGGCATAGCTCATGACTTGTAATGATGTAAAAAATGGACATACAAATGACTTTTGCAAGGTTCCTACTTTTAGAGTCTTGTGAACCCCAAAAATACTTGGAACAGAATTTATAATCTGTCCCAAAATCATCTTTTGAGTATAGAATTTCAATTTCTTTTAATATATAATTTTTGACCAATTTTTAGAGTAAATAATAAAATATCAACTTTAATTTATGAAAAATCGATGGCATTGCATGGCATGTAACTTAACTTTATCATTATCATGAACCCATATGTCATCTTAGTTCTGGTTGTTGGTCTGTTTAGGAAGTTAGGGCGGGCGTTGAAAGCTTCAGACGTCATCATCTTGGATATTCACCCCTAAACCAGTGAGTTCTCACGGCCCCACTTTTAACTCTTTGCTTATTGTTTTGGGGAAAAAGAATGAGATTAAGCAAACTATGCATGTTATTTGTTTGAAACCATTGGACTAAGGAACTGCTTAGTCAAGTTTTGTTTGAAACCATTGGACTAAGGAACTGCTTAGTCAACTTTTGTTTGAAACCATTGGACTAAGGAACTGCTTAGTCAAGTTTTGTTTCAAACCATTGGACTAAGGAACTGCTTAGTCAAGTTTATTATGTCATGAAATATTGACTGTTATTGCACTCTGAAATAAATGCCAAATTGGTGTGCTTGGGAGTATATTTTCCAAATAAAGTCCCCGTCCGTAAATGCTACTTGTTAACGCGGGTACATCCCCGGGCCGTGGTATTGTGCATAGCCGCTATTGTGTTGACAGTCCCACCCAGAAAGGGGTGCACATTACCTATATTTTCTTGGTCTAATCATGTGGAATTTGGACCACTGCTGAATTAGTACTATAATGAACTGTGGGACCGAAGTAGTGTACGGGCTACTTATGGTTGTTCGGAAATTAATGGGGCAAGTTGGTCAGGTAAGACTCAGTAGCGTCTCTAATTTTTACATCGTGGAAGATTTACATTTATTTAGTGCAAAAGATTCCCATAGGTTTGCAAATATTCGGTTTGTGCATTAAATTGTTTTATGCATGTGAAAACCTGTGAGCTCACCAACTCTTTGTAGCTGACTCGATTTATGTTCCATGCTTTTCAGGTAGCAAGTAAGATTTGTAGTACTTTGGGAGCATACTCGTGGCAACACTGATTAAGTTTGAATCGGAAGTATTGTAAATGAAGTGTTTATAAGGAGGATGAGGCTTGTGGTGGTACGGAGGTGGTGGTGGATGTATATGGAGGGATGGGAAGGTTGGTGATGAGGTCTCTCACCTCTACAGTGAATGAGGAGAAGGCTTCATCAAAGGATGGGCCTGCAGAGGGCGGTTGGGGTGGAGGAGTAGGCTGGGGGATTTGGGCTATGATAGTGGTGGGTAGTTGGGTGAGGGTGATTTGTATGGAGGCCATTTGATTGGTGAGGTTGGTAAGGGTAGGTTCGATGGATGAGTTGGATTGAGGTGGGACTTGATGAGGAATTTGGGAGATGATGGTTGTGGGTAGGGAGTTAATGGTTTGAATGATGGTTTGAAGTTGGGATATGATGTATGTGAGGTTCTCATCGGCCTCAGTTGCCTGGGCCGTGAGGGTGACGATGGATTGGATGAGGATTTGGTTTCGTTGGGTGGCAAGGGAGGATGTGGTGTTGTGATGTTGGGTGATGGTTTGTTGGAGCATTTGAAGGAGGGTGGTATTGGCTTGGGTTTGGGTTTCAATTTAGGAGAGGTGGTGTTGCAGGATTGCAAGGGATTGTTGGAGGTCAAAGTTATCGGTGGAGGGTTGGTTGTCAACAATCCCTTTTATGATGAGTTTAAGGTCTTCCAAGGACCACATCACTGTATCGACAAAGGCTTGGAACTCGGCCTTTGTGACCAAGACTGTATGTGGGGTAACCCCTGCAACAACAGATGTTGCAGGTTGGGCCTCTGCTCCGGAGGCGACTTCTTGGCCTTGTGAGGAGGTAGGCCTAGAAGGACTTCCATCACATCCTTGATAGCCCTCAAGAGAGGAGCTATCTCGTGATGTTGCGACATCTGCTTCCTCTTCCTCGGCTTCAGAGGCCAGGTAAGTGAAGTGAATGTGTGTCCCCTTCGGTAGATCAAATATCGAAGGGGGATGTGCATGAAGGGAAGATCGCTCTGAACGATCTTGGGGTTCAATATCAGAAGCAACACATGCTACTGTGTGTGTGGTGGGATGTGTCGAGCCCTGAGGCGAAGGGGTTCTTATATCTTCATCACCTCTCTGTTGAGAGAGGGGTGATGGAAAATGTGGTTCCTCGGCTAATACATCTCCAGAGGCCCGAAGGATGGCTGGCTGGGGTTGGGATTGGACTGGGTCGTCCTGTTTCAATACCCCTTTGGCTTTGATTGCCAGGGGTAGAAGATGTGGTTGCCCTTTGGGAAGTGGGTTGAGGAAGTGTATGAGTAGGGCCGAGGGGGTACGATGAGTAGCCTCGTCATCATCATCTTCATCATCCGATGAAGATGACTCATGTGCTCCCTCGCTTGATGGAGGGACGGCCCTAATCGCTTTGGGTAGCTGCCCACTGTTCCTGGGACAGCATAGAACGTTCATAGGCTTGGCGTATCTCAGATGTCGATGGAATGACATTGAGCATAGCCCTAGAAAGTGGACGGTTGATGTTGTAATCCTCTTTCGAGGGGGTTGGGTAATGTCCATGCATCTTGTAGACAGGGATGATGGGCTCCTTAGCTAGTAGACCATGCTTCTTCATTGCGTCCCCAATGAAGAGGGTGAGGAAGCAAGAGAAGAGAACCGTAGAAAGGGGCTTGCTAGCGGCTTGGAGTTAACATTTCTTGATCACCGCCCATAGTCAAGGTTCAAGTTGAAGAACAGCCCATACATGATAGTCATGATGTTTATGTTCCCTTGGTCCAATGTGCCCAGTTTGCATATGGGGACCCTGTTGAGAATGGAGAAAAACATATTCCACATCCGCGGGAGGAATTGGCGTTTGAAGTCCGATACATTGCGTAGGTCACGATTGTAACCTAGCATCTTCACGAAGCAGAGGATGTCGTCGGTGGTTGGTGGTTCGTCATATTGTGCAATTCAGAGTTCTCGTCTAGTGGGAATGAGTAGAACCTGAGAAACCTTAGCCCGCGATATCTTGAGCAAGCATATCATATCGTTAGGGGCGTCCATGTCCCCCAATATTTTTTGGCTTTCTAGTTCAAACTTGCATGTTTGCCAATATTGCTGGACGTACTTTATGGGTACGCCGGTGTCAGCAAGAGTGAGGGCGGGAAGAAGAATGCAGTTCTTGAAAAACTCGATCATAATTGCAAATCTGTCGTCAAACAGGGTGTTTCGGAGTTTAATAGAGTGGTTGTTTGGCTTCATGGGTAAGAAGACGATAGCGCGGCTGTCGGCACCGGTGGATTAGACTCTACTGTCATTGTGGTTCGATTCGTGGGAGGCGGAGGAGGCCATTGTTGAGGAAGTTGCAGGTTTTGTTCGTCAAAATATAGATGTAGGTTTATGGAATCGTAAAAAGAAGATGGATGAGGAAGAAAGGTATTTATAGGCGGAAATATGGTGAGGGAGTGGGGTGTGGGGGCGCTGGGGGGTGGAAGGGAAACGGTTACTTGATTATTAAAATACAATAATCATGAAAAGTTTTGGCGGTTTTGGGTATAGACGATTTGATTTGAAGAACGTGAGCCGTCTTGATTGTACGTGCCATTAATGTTAGATGACACATGTCAAGGCGGGGTTAGGGAGGGGGGAAAGTTGAAAGGGTGTATGGGGAACAAGCTGTATATGTTGTTAGGCACGTGGTATGATGACGTTATGAATTATTTGAAATAAAAAGTTATTCCAAATAATATCTTGATGAGTACGTGTCCCAAAAATAATTTGAATTTAAAATCCCATCTAATTGTAAGAATAATACTAATTACGATGTTTTGGTCTTCTAAAAGTCGATGTTGTATAGTTTTTAGTCACAAAATCTGCAATTTTGTATAATCTTGAAAATGATTTTCAATTAAGATGAGTTTTTGTATAAAAACTATTGTCATGGAACCAGAGAAGCTCTGGTGGGTCATGACCCACAGGGTGAGGAACCAGAGGAGCTCTGGTTTAACATCGATGAAGGAGTTCATGGATGTAATGTTGGATTGCATGATATATAGGACTTGGATAGCAAACCAGAGGCTCTAGATAAGCATTGTTAATCCAATATATAGAACCAGAGGAGCTCTGGTTAAATATATATGTAGCATTTAGGTGGCTAGAGGCTGTGGATAGTAGAACCAGAGGCTCTGGATGAAAAATGCTTAAAAAAATGTGAAGATGAAATTGCTGCTCCCCTTCAAATGATGCATGAGTATGGATTTTGAAGTTTTCAAAGACTCCCCCTCAAACAAATAATAAAGAAGAATTAGGCATACCAGAGGCTCTGGTCTATACAACCAGAGGCTCTGGTTGTGAAGGATGATGAATGTATGAAAGGTGGCTAAGTGGAAGTGGAGAAAGGGTCTTTGAGACCAGAGGAGCTCTGGTTCCAAAAACAACAAAGCCAGAAGCTCTGGTTGTGAAGCAAAGAAAATGGGTAATGGAAATAGTGAAGTGTATGTGAAAGAATAAGATGAATGAGCCTTTGAGACCAGAGGAGCTCTGGTTCCAAAGATTGTGAATCCAGAGTCTCTAGTCTTTAGAACCAGAGGCTCTGGTTATGAAAGCAAAGGAATGAAATATGAAAGATTATGGTTAGGTCCATATGTAGGGAGAAGAGGGAAACTCTTTGGGACCAGAGGGGCTCAGGTTATAAAGAATATGAATCCAGAGGCTCTGGTCTTTAGAACTAGAGGCTCTGGTAGGGTATAGAAGGGGTGTGGTTTATACCAAGTTATAGATGGGAACATGATAGCGCTGGTTTCAAAGGAATTGKAAACCAGAGGCTCTGGTCTTTGGAACCAGAGACTCTGGGTGGGAAGGGAATAYTTAGTGTATGAAAACTAAGTATATGCTTTGGACCAGAGGGGCTCTAGGTCCAAAGGATAAAGAAAAWTGAGGAGATGAAATGAATGAATGCTTAAGTCCAAGTTGAGACACAATAGGATGTAGACTCAAAGAATTGGATTCCAGAGGCTCTAGTCTATAAAACCAGAGGCTCTGGTCTAGATAACCAGAGGCTCTAGTGAGTAAGAGAATACTTGGTAGAAATTACTAAGTATTTGCTTTGGACCAGAGGGGTTCTGGTTCCAAAGGTCATGGAGATTGTTTGCCAAAAATTATTCGAAGTAAATCTAAATAGCGAGAGGTTCTTGTCTTTCTGACCAGAGGCGCTGGTTTAGGATACTTGGAGTTTCTGCCTAAAATTTTATATATCACTTATAGGCATAACCACGAGATATTGAAGATCTCTGGTTATAAGCTAATGAGTGACTTAAGTGGTGAGATTCAGCATACCCATCTTGCTGACTTGGAATAAAAAAAATTTCTCATCAAGAGCTTTTGTGAAAATGTCAGCAAGTTGAATCTCAGTTGGAACAAAATACATTTCTATATTACCTTTTTCAACATTGTCTTTCAGAAAATGGTACCTTACCTTGATGTGCTTGGTCTTGGAATGCTGCACTGGATTTGTAGAGATTGCTATAGCACTCTTGGAGTCACAGAGGATAGGGATTTTGTCATAATGGAAACCATAGTCCTTAAGTTGAGTCTTCATCCATAGAACTTGTGAACAACATACTAGCAGCAGCAACAACTATTAGATCAAAGCCATAGTTCTTTGGATACCAGAGACCCAATGATGGAGTTCCCTTTAGGTATCGAAAGATCCTCTTGACTGCAGAGAGATGCGATTCTTTAGGATTAGATTGATATCTTGCACAAAGACATGTGGGAAACATTATATCTGGTTTACTAGCAGTTAGATACAGGAGTGATCTAATCATGCCTCTGTAGGCTGTTACATCCACATGTTTGCCTGATGGATCAGCAAAAAGCTTAGCTCCTGTAGCCATAGGTGTTAAAATCGATGATGAATTTGGAGAAAGTATTTCTTCAGAAGGTCAGTCACATATTTGGAATGATTGATGAAAATTCCTTCTGAAGTTTGTTTCATTTGAATTCCTATGGGGGTAATAGGGATGCTGGTGGGGAAGTAGATGCTTCGCTAGTCGCAGTGTCCTCATACTGATATTGGTCTACCTCTTCATTGTTGGATGAATTCCTTCTGGATCGGCAAACCACGTAACCGGATTCATCGGCTGAGTATTCACTAGGATCGGATGACGCCGTAGTGATCTGCGACATTAATAATCTTAGTTACTAAATGTACCATCTAAAAATGCTTAGTGTCATAATAGAAGCTTCTAAGCAAGGCTAAGGATGGCAATCAAGCTAAAGCCTTGGGATAGTCCAAGTCTCTGGTTGTAGTACCAGAGCCTCTAGTTGCAATACCAGACTTAGATAATTTTGCAGTTTAGTTTAATTGGTCCTCTGGTTCAACTTACATCGCAGATCAATGGATCTCTGGTCCATTGACCTATGGTTCCTCATGCCTAGCAGATCAATGGATCTCTGGTCCATTGACCTCTGGTTTCTCATACTTAGCAGATCAATGGATCTCTGGTCCATCGACCTCTTGTTTCTCATACTTAGCAGATCAATGGATCTCTGGTCCATCGACCTCTGTTTCCTTCTAACCAGTGCTTCTGGTACATTCATGAATACTTAACAAATTTAAGGGATTTCTATCTCATCGCCTCTGGTCCTTCTAGCCAGAGCTTCTGGTGCAACATAAACACTTGACAAATTTAAGGGATTTCTATCCCATCGCCTCTGGTCCTTCTAGCCAGAGCTTCTGGTTCARTATGGTTACTTTTTCTATCCATCGCCTCTGGTTCTTCTAAGCAGAGCTTTTGGTTCAATATGGTTACTTAGGATTTACATGGATTTTCTATCCATCGATTCTGGTTCTTCTAACCAGAGCTTCTAGTCCAATATGGACACTTAACAATTATATGGATTTTTCTATCCTTCACCTCTGGTTCTTCTGACCAGTGATTCAGGTTGGTCTACAATGGATATTCATAAATTATGCAACACACAAAAATAAATCATGCTTTTCACAACAATTTCTTAACTGGAGGATATTTTTAGTACAACAGATTAAGTCCTTCTATTATATGTTAATTAAACATAGGTGATCATGCTTTGTTTAATCGACATATAATAACGTGACCCGCTTTGTATATATATACATTTTTAAATCACTTGAAAAACCATTTTGAAAAATTTGGTTATAGTTGGTGGTTTTTAAGGAAAAACCGGCGTTCTCTAAAACTGAGGCTCTGATACCAAATATGTCACACCCCGCTAAAGCGGAAACACGAGATGTAACAGGCAAGCGAGTCACAGTAGCAGATAATAAATAACACCATTCAAGTTTGACAAAAGTTCAATTTTTAACATCCATAACTAAGATGGAATAAAATACTTCTTTACAAAAACTTCATCGGTGAGCTTAATCGGTATCGCCACATATATGCTCCAAAACCTCATTTCTTACTTACTACCTGAAAAGAATGAAATATAAAACAAGTCAACTACAAAGAGTTGGTGAGTTCATGGGTTTTCACATGCACAAAATGTTACAATGCATAAATCATTTCTTGCAAAATTATACACAACTTTTGCACATAATAAATGTAAATCCATAACGATGTTTAGAAACTTGAGACGCTACTGAGCCTTTCCTAACCAATGTGCCCCATTAATTTACGAACGACCATAAGTAGCCCGTATACTCACTTAGGTCCCACAGTTCGTAATCGTACTAATTCAGCGGTGGTCCAAATTCCACATGATTAGACCAAGAAAACATAGGTAATGTGCATCCCTTTCTGAGTGGGACTGTCAACATAAAAGTGAGGCCGTGAAAACTCACTTGTTAGACGATGATTATCCAAGGATTTGATGACGTCAAGCGCTGAACGTCCTACCCTAACCTTCCTAAACTGTCCAATGACCAGAAATTATATTACCTATGGGTTCTCGACTGAGATAAGGTCAAGTTATATCTTATGTAATGCCAATGGGTTTTATGAATTAAAGTTGATATTTTTATTAATTTTTCTGAAAATAGTCCTAAAATGTGTATATTTTGTAATCAATTCCTTTGCACAAAAAGCTGCCATTTGGACAGAATATAAATTCTAAATCTGAAATTTTTGTCTTCACAAATCATTGCCCAAAAAGGAACCTTCTACAACTCTTTTTTATGCCCAAATTTTATGCCCGCCAAAATAGGGAGTTAAATAAGCTTTTTTTTCTTCCCAAATTTCAAGAACTAAAGATGGGTTTAAGGTAATCATCATTACCCTACTGTTTTTGAATGACACAGCCCCCAAAACAGATTGCACACTCTTCGAGTGGCGGACATTCGGGGGTCTAAAATCATTATTTTCCAAAGATTTTAAATTTGATTTAAAGCTAACACATTTAGCTAGCTTCTAAAAGAAGATTCACCTATTTTAACGAGTTTTTACAGAATATAACCAATTTAAGATGCATGCAAGATTCTGTCRGTGATGTTCTTTTCGCACGATAATCTTGCATTTAGAACTTGACGGTTCAGAACTTAACTTTATGGCCAAAAACGCACAAGCAAGTAACTTTACCAACTTTTCTTGAGTTCTAATCGTTTGCAGATCATAGATTACCATCATTTGGAAGACATTTTCATGGCATTGATGTATAATCTCCCACCTTAAATTCTCCAGAAAGTTCGTTTTATAAAAGATCAAGAAAAAGTGTAGAAAGTGGGAAAATCTTGATGAAGAATGGGAATAATGAAGCTAGTCCCTTACCTTTTGAATGAAAACTTGAATAATCCTCAAGGCGGATTAAGTTTTTAATGACGCTAGATGGTGAAATCGGCTGGAGAGTGAGTTCTAGAGAGAGAGTAGGGAGATGAGAGGTTTATGCAAAGTGGAGATGATAATGAGAATTTTCAAAGAAATCGAGGTATTTATATGAGAGATTTAAGAAAAGAAATGGGCCGGGCTCAAAGGCCCAAGTCCATTTAAAATTAATTTTCTTTTAAACAATTTATGGCCCATTAGATTTATATCAAAATACAATTTGTTAAAGATATTATTATTGTTATTAAATCAAAACTTCACCTTTTTGGCCAAATTATTTGGGCATTCAAATGGGACTTTTATATTTTTAATTTGGACTTTATAATATCAACTTTATTATTT
>NW_020200884.1:33791-46728 GCF_001531365.2 Cynara cardunculus var. scolymus
CTTCTAGCCAGAGCTTCTGGTGCAACATAAACACTTGACAAATTTAAGGGATTTCTATCCCATCGCCTCTGGTCCTTCTAGCCAGAGCTTCTGGTTCAGTATGGTTACTTTTTCTATCCATCGCCTCTGGTTCTTCTAAGCAGAGCTTTTGGTTCAATATGGTTACTTAGGATTTACATGGATTTTCTATCCATCGATTCTGGTTCTTCTAACCAGAGCTTCTAGTCCAATATGGACACTTAACAATTATATGGATTTTTCTATCCTTCACCTCTGGTTCTTCTGACCAGTGATTCAGGTTGGTCTACAATGGATATTCATAAATTATGCAACACACAAAAATAAATCATGCTTTTCACAACAATTTCTTAACTGGAGGATATTTTTAGTACAACAGATTAAGTCCTTCTATTATATGTTAATTAAACATAGGTGATCATGCTTTGTTTAATCGACATATAATAACGTGACCCGCTTTGTATATATATACATTTTTAAATCACTTGAAAAACCATTTTGAAAAATTTGGTTATAGTTGGTGGTTTTTAAGGAAAAACCGGCGTTCTCTAAAACTGAGGCTCTGATACCAAATATGTCACACCCCGCTAAAGCGGAAACACGAGATGTAACAGGCAAGCGAGTCACAGTAGCAGATAATAAATAACACCATTCAAGTTTGACAAAAGTTCAATTTTTAACATCCATAACTAAGATGGAATAAAATACTTCTTTACAAAAACTTCATCGGTGAGCTTAATCGGTATCGCCACATATATGCTCCAAAACCTCATTTCTTACTTACTACCTGAAAAGAATGAAATATAAAACAAGTCAACTACAAAGAGTTGGTGAGTTCATGGGTTTTCACATGCACAAAATGTTACAATGCATAAATCATTTCTTGCAAAATTATACACAACTTTTGCACATAATAAATGTAAATCCATAACGATGTTTAGAAACTTGAGACGCTACTGAGCCTTTCCTAACCAATGTGCCCCATTAATTTACGAACGACCATAAGTAGCCCGTATACTCACTTAGGTCCCACAGTTCGTAATCGTACTAATTCAGCGGTGGTCCAAATTCCACATGATTAGACCAAGAAAACATAGGTAATGTGCATCCCTTTCTGAGTGGGACTGTCAACATAAAAGTGAGGCCGTGAAAACTCACTTGTTAGACGATGATTATCCAAGGATTTGATGACGTCAAGCGCTGAACGTCCTACCCTAACCTTCCTAAACTGTCCAATGACCAGAAATTATATTACCTATGGGTTCTCGACTGAGATAAGGTCAAGTTATATCTTATGTAATGCCAATGGGTTTTATGAATTAAAGTTGATATTTTTATTAATTTTTCTGAAAATAGTCCTAAAATGTGTATATTTTGTAATCAATTCCTTTGCACAAAAAGCTGCCATTTGGACAGAATATAAATTCTAAATCTGAAATTTTTGTCTTCACAAATCATTGCCCAAAAAGGAACCTTCTACAACTCTTTTTTATGCCCAAATTTTATGCCCGCCAAAATAGGGAGTTAAATAAGCTTTTTTTTCTTCCCAAATTTCAAGAACTAAAGATGGGTTTAAGGTAATCATCATTACCCTACTGTTTTTGAATGACACAGCCCCCAAAACAGATTGCACACTCTTCGAGTGGCGGACATTCGGGGGTCTAAAATCATTATTTTCCAAAGATTTTAAATTTGATTTAAAGCTAACACATTTAGCTAGCTTCTAAAAGAAGATTCACCTATTTTAACGAGTTTTTACAGAATATAACCAATTTAAGATGCATGCAAGATTCTGTCRGTGATGTTCTTTTCGCACGATAATCTTGCATTTAGAACTTGACGGTTCAGAACTTAACTTTATGGCCAAAAACGCACAAGCAAGTAACTTTACCAACTTTTCTTGAGTTCTAATCGTTTGCAGATCATAGATTACCATCATTTGGAAGACATTTTCATGGCATTGATGTATAATCTCCCACCTTAAATTCTCCAGAAAGTTCGTTTTATAAAAGATCAAGAAAAAGTGTAGAAAGTGGGAAAATCTTGATGAAGAATGGGAATAATGAAGCTAGTCCCTTACCTTTTGAATGAAAACTTGAATAATCCTCAAGGCGGATTAAGTTTTTAATGACGCTAGATGGTGAAATCGGCTGGAGAGTGAGTTCTAGAGAGAGAGTAGGGAGATGAGAGGTTTATGCAAAGTGGAGATGATAATGAGAATTTTCAAAGAAATCGAGGTATTTATATGAGAGATTTAAGAAAAGAAATGGGCCGGGCTCAAAGGCCCAAGTCCATTTAAAATTAATTTTCTTTTAAACAATTTATGGCCCATTAGATTTATATCAAAATACAATTTGTTAAAGATATTATTATTGTTATTAAATCAAAACTTCACCTTTTTGGCCAAATTATTTGGGCATTCAAATGGGACTTTTATATTTTTAATTTGGACTTTATAATATCAACTTTATTATTTTTGGAGCATTTGATAATATATTTTGGCATTACATAAGTTAACTTTATCCGCTACTTGTCGAAACAAGTTCACTGAACTATAATTTGGGAACTAAGCTAGATGAATTCCAATCAATCATGACTAGATCCTAAATAAATATAGCTCTAAATATAAGTACTTTACAAAGGTGCTAACCTGATGCTCCAAGAGTGACGGGTGTCACATTCTAATGTTGAATTTATTGCAAATTTAATAAAAAAATCATAAAAGGGCATTGGAAAGAGTTGAGAATGATTTCAAGTATCAAATTAATAAACTTGAAAATTCTTTGGATAATGTAGGAAAATATTTTGATAATGAATTGAAAATATGGAGTAAAGCTAATAAAAATCTTTTCAACAAACTCCAAGAAGTTCAGAGTGAATTAAGAGCTGACAGAATTTCTTCTGGTAGAAAGCATACTGAAACTGATGACTTAACTGATAAATCTTATAAGTCTGAAAGTGACCTGATTGAGGTAGAAAGCTAATAAATTTAGAGAAAGAAAAGGTTTTAGAAGTGGAAAAGGATTTGAATGTAGAAACGAAAGTTTTGGAGAAAGAGAAGAATAAGATAATAGAAGTTGAAAGAAGATTTGAAGCTGAACGTATATCTTTTGAAAACAAGATTAATTCTCCTGAGCTGAATGATAAATTTCTTTTGAATCAAATTTCAGATTTTGAACAACTCATCATCTTGGAACGAGCCAAGGTTGATAAAGAAAAAAAGGAGGATGAACAAAAGCATAAAACTCTAGATGAAGACAAAAGATTGTTTGTTCTTGAGAAGAGAAGTACTGTCAAGAAACATGCTGCAATTGTGAAAGAGCTTACTGAGAAAAAGAAATGGCTTGACATTGCTTCGGAGAATGATAACGAAAGTTCAGATGAAGAAAGAAAGAAGTTTGAGAAAAAAAGAAAAGTGTTTGAAAAGTTGAAGAAAGAATTAGAAGGTAAGTTCTTAGATACTTCAAAGACGTTGTCTGATCTAGAGACAGAAGTTGTGACTGAATTGAACATGAGAACTAAACTTAAGAAAAAGTATGATTTGGTTGCTGATGAGAAAGATCAGTTACTTAAGAAAGTATCAGACTTTTCAAGAGCTGAAAGCTCAACTGGTTCTCAATCTCAGAGTCAAACTTGCTTTTATAACTGTTCCAATGTTCAATCCAACTGTTATTCAAGAAGTCCTAAATCAACTGTTTCAAAGAACAAGGGTATGTCATTGGATCACCCAATAATTTTTCAAAAGTAACACAAGTATGGGTTAATAAATCTGATTCAATTGTGTCTCATACATCTGTTGTTACTAACTCTGTTCTTCCTTGCATTGTGAGATACACTAATGATCTGATCAATCTTAGCAAGAGAAGAACTATGTGCTCAACATGCAGAACCGATGATTTTGTCAACAAGAAAAAGTTCAACAAGTGGCATGAAGATAACAGCTATCAAAACAGTTGGAAAAGTAAGAACAGGTATGATCACAATAACTATTATGGGTCATATTTTATTTTTGATCATCTTGTTCAAAGTGCTAAAAAGAATACATCAAATAGAAATAGATGGTTTGGAAGTTACAACATACCCCAGCCTGATTATAACAAAATAGGACCCAAATTCATATGGGTACCAAAATCTATTTAATCTGGTTTTGTAGGTGTGTAAAGTTTGTGCTGATCAGAACAACATTTCTTTGATACACTAATGCAGGGGGAGTTGTACACGGTCCAACAAAGGCTTCTGAAAAATTTAGTTCAGGACCCGTGCTTAACCGAGTGTCGTTTCTAAACACTCTGTTTAGAACCCGTGCTTAAAATGTTTCCTTCATTTTTAATTTTTGAGCTTAACTGAAACATTACCATAATCTACTTTCTATGGGGAGTCTCTAGAAAGTTCAATAAATCTTTTTCGAAAATTTTTTTTGGAAACAAGGACATTTTCGGAACAGGAATTTCCAAAGATTTTACTTGTGTAATTTCTCATTGTGCTTATTTGCAATAATATTTTCAATCAACCATTGTGATCAACTGAACATATTGTTAATTTTTAGGAGGGACTGAGTGCTTATCAGAAATACCTCTATGGAATGTCAAAACCAACAGACCTACCCAAGAGGACAACCATATATGAGTGAGCTTTATATATAAAAGGATTTGTCTGCAAAGCTTAAAATGAAAAAGAGAGGGGTAGTTGTTGTGAGCTAAAAGAATTGACGAGAGTTGTGTCGGGATTAAAAGATCATAAGAATCCTGTTCCAAACTTCTAAAATCCAGGCATACCACACAATCTATTATTTCTCAATTCTTTCGAGACTAATATTGAAAAAGGCAAAGCCCAGGCCAATTCTTGTCACAACCCCACAGCTACCCATTTATCTCTCAACAGATAAGTGTTTCAATAAAACTTGGGGCATACAGCTCATTATCTATCAATTTCTCATTCGGAGAAAGTTGATATTGAATCAGAAGGATCTATGTCCCCCCTTCAAGTCTTTTTGATCACTAATTGAGTCTGATAAATTTGTGTAGTGCACACGGTTTATCTTTTTGAGCCTAAATAGAAGCATTAGTTGCTTTATCTTTCTATATTACAAAAATTTTGCATTTTATATGTTATTTTGCCAAAACATTCATAGATATGCTATTTTTTAAGCAATCAATGATTGAATGGAAGACYTGGTGAGATGAGCATCAAAAAGTCTCATGTATGTACAGTACATCCATGGTACTGAGTATATCTGTTATACTCACAAGCCAATCTTTTTATAAGATTGAAAACAATTTCATTCGTTGAAATTGGTTGTTATCTTCCCATTCCTTTAAGCTGAAAAGATTAAATAAGTGGATTTGCAATTATCTACTTACAATTTCATAAATTGACGGTTTACGGGGAGGATTTCATTCATTCTTGTGTATGATGGAATGATTCTCATTTCATCATAAGGGGGAGTATGTAATAATGAATGAAATGTCCAATTCCAAACATTATAAGGGGAATTTGATATAAAGATCATGGGGGAGTAACTTCTATAATGGCAAAAGACTCAAAAGGGGTGCGACTGGAGATGATTACAAAGATTATTTTGATGCTACAATGTCTGAGAGTTGTTGAATGTCAAGATCATCATTACAACAGTTTATTGATAGAGAGTTCTCGTTGTAAAAGAATGTTTGTGATCTTATCTAAAGAAATTCATTATTGGGGAGAATGTTTAAAATTTTTGTTTGTTATTGTTTCTGATCTACACTGTCAAAAGAGAAGATCATTGCGGTTCTACATTCGAGGGGGAGAATGTTAGAAGATATTTCTCGGCAAATGATTGTATGATGTTTCAAGTTGAATATTGTTTTTGAAGAAGACATAGAGTGCTTAATGCTTCAAAGTTCAAACGAGACTCAAAGCGCGGAAATTCTTTCAAGTCTGAATACAAAGGGGAAGAATGTTAGGACTGAAAATCAGTGTAAAATTGTATTCGTCTTGATAGTTAATTTTGTCTATAATTGTATAAAAGTTACCATGTTTGACTTTTCTTAGACTGTTTGACTTTGACGTTGTTTAGTTATTTGACCCTATATAAAGGGTAAGGTCTTTGTAATTTTTAAGAGAGAGCTTCATTGTAAACGTTTAGTATACGTATTAGAGTTTGACCATATATTGAAGAGTTGACTTTCTCTCGCTCCTTCTCTAAGTGTTCTTGTTGGACCTATAAATTCAGCTTTGATATTGATCTATTACTCTGAATGAACTCTAGGACGAATACAGTGCAGCGGAAACAATGATAAGAACAGAACAGATTTATTAAACCAAGAACACACAGTTAATATGATGAAGAAGATGAACACAGGAACATAGCTTCAAAGGTTTTTCAATTCATTCAATTGAAAATAGACGATTACAATACGGAAGCACATTGAATACAAAGGCCTAAGCTGCTATTTATACTAGACCCTAACGACCTTACTGACATGATCTAGAAAGTGAAATCATCTAAGCCRTCCAAATAAAGTCTATTAAAATCTAGTCATGTGAGAAGCACATGCAGCTAACAACCATTGAAAAACAGCAGAACAGGATCTTCATAGAAGACTAATCCGCTGACCCTCTGTGAGCCATCTCAGAGGCTCTGATGTATTTGACTTGTATGATCTTATTGCCAGAGGACCATTTTCCAGAACCTCTGTGCGAGACATCAGAGGTTCTGTCATTCTTGACTTGCACGATGAAACAGCTTCTGATGCTGGTCTTCTGTTGTCTTATGTGGAAGATACCCTTCTGTCAACACTTGCAGAATACTTTTCAGACTTTTACATTAAGTGAATATTAGAGCTAACAATCTCCCCCTAAGTATGAAAAAGTAAAATTGGACAAATGGATGCAAGAAATGACTAAATGAAAGAATTACAAGAGGAGATTAAACTCATCCTCTGAAAAGAATTACAAAATTGAAGGAATATAATTTTTTTTTTCTCAAGCCTATACTAATACAGAAGATTAGTCCACAGCAGAGTCTGGATAGTCATCTACGGCAAATTGCAGATCTGACTTGACAGTTTTGTAGACTTTGAAAATCCACTCTCTGAAGGAGACTTGAACTTTTATTGTTTCCAGAATACCGGTCACTTCGTTCGCCTTTAAATGCCCTCTGTGCACCTCTGCTGCTACTTGTTTAATACCTGTTTAATACCGGTCACTTCAAGAGTCTCTGTCGAATACTTGTTTACCTCTGCCGGATCAAAGAACCTTAAAATCTCATCCTCGTCCAGGAAAACAAACCCAAATATGGGATTGTGGACAATGGTGTTTGGATGAGACCTAAGCAACCAACTTGGCCTGTTCTTTGGAGGGGACATCTTCAATTCTGGTTGGGCCAACCTCATTGTGATATCGAAGTCCTTCTGGCTATAGTATTTTACTTGAGCACGCATTACTTCGATCAGCCTTCTGAAAGAAATCGAATAGCTTGACCTCCTTTCCATGTACTTGTTAAGAATTTTGTGCAAGAAGATAAGGTCAAATACATAGAGGTTGTGGAGGTCAGCATCTGTGAAAGTGTAGAGGTTATCGTCATCCCTCTTCACCACATATTGAGAATAAAGCATAGTCTTCTTCAGCATAGTCATCAGAGATATGGTTTCAAGAGAAGTTATCACGTGCTCTGACAAGACCTGCTCGCGTGACCTTGTGAGTTTTTAGAAGTGGAACTTTGCAGCAGCAGAGGGCATTCATGTAAGCTATGGATCGTAAGGGGGCTCTGTGTCCACGGCAGAGTAACGCCACCGTAGAATCTCCTCCACAGTGGTTACGGGTTCTGTGCGTACTCTCTGCGTAGGAATCTTGCTCATAGATTCAAGTATCTCAGAAACCCTCCCCACTGTGGCAGATTCTGGCATTCTAGTTTCTTCTTCTTCTTCTAGTATAGGCCTCTGGGTAGACCCCTCTGGTAGGATTGGCTTGACATTTCCTACCAGAGCGTCAAACGTACCCGTGGACGTTTCCTCCTTCGCCATTTTAGAGGAAGAGCCTTCTCCAGCTCTGGGATAGGGGCTCTGCCCTTTCTTGCCTGAGCCTCTGCCAAAGACGCCTTTAAAGCTCAAACAAGATCGGGGTCATCATACTCTTCTTCATTTATCTCCTCTGGCGTCTCAGAGCATGATCTCTTCTGTGGCGACTCCTCTACTGCTTTACCCTTGCCTTTCCCCTCAGGCTCTGGAGATTTGTCTTTTGAGAACAGGGCAGTAGCAGAGTCCACTATTTTTAGTGGTTTGGCAGAGGTTGTCTTCTTTGGTTCCTCTTTCTTCTTCTCCCCCTCATGACGATCATGGTCATCACCTCCTTTATCATCATGGATTTTAGTGGCTTCTGCCTTGCAAGTAGTACGGGGAGCCTTCTTCAATCGCTTCAAAACTTTGGAAGCCGCCCTCTCCATGTTTTGAATGACCTCCTCAGCGATCACAGAGGCAGTGTTGATGTCCATCTCTGTGGCCTATTTCATCTTAGAAATGCAGCGATAGATCTCATTTCTGAAGTTATCACCTTCTTTGACGAGTTTCTTCGTGMAGTCTCTTATAGCTTCGTTGCTTGCTCGGGCTTCCTTGAGGAGTTGATTAGTGTATTTCTGCACAATCTCTCCAAGGGCCTTAACCATTGCTTCTAGCTCTCTATGAGTGGCTAGATGGTTAATATTAGCCCTGGAGGATTTAGAGTCAATGCCATAGGTGACCACAGAGGAGAACATCCCTTTGATCTCGTCTTTGAAGGCAGAATAATCCGTGTAGCCGGTGGAGATAAAGTCTGCAGCGAATTAGGAGGCAACCTCTGATAGTTCTGTCTTGAGCTTTTGGATTGAAGAAGGGTTGAGTGACAAGGTGTTGAATGCTTCTGCTAGATCACCTTTTTTGAGAACAGAGCTCTGAAGGGCTGAAACGGTCGCCTTGAGCTTAGAAGTTGTGGAAGTCAACTCCTTCAAAGCCTCTGTCAAAGGTGCAAAAGCCTCTATCGCCGGTTGGGAGGAGAATAAGCATTTCAACTCATCCATCCTCTTGAATACCTCTGTGGCGAAGGTTTGTAACTCCTCCTTCATCACATAAGTACTCCGGGAACCTAGATCACCAACACATGGTGACCTAGTAGCCTCGGAGTGTGAGACCCCCTCAGTGACTGGTTTTTCGATGTCAGCTCGGGGACTTCCACCAGATCCTTGAACATCTCAAATTGGAGAGCCTACCAGTGTTCTGTTGATGTCGTGCCCATCAGGTTCAGAGCCTAACTTGGCAGAGGGATCGAGTGGAGACTTTGGGCATTCTAGACCCGCAACCTCTGTTAACCTCTCGTATTCCTCTGAAGCATAACTTGGTTGTTCACTCTGGTGTGGAGGGGCAACGGATGCCTCTCTGGGTTGTGACGAGTCCTTGGGCGAATGTACTCTTATTGTAAAACCAGCATCCTTTTGAGAGGATGTTGGAGTTGATTGTGGTTCCTGGGCTGTGCATTCGACAGAGGACGAAAGAATGTCCTCTGCAATGTAGGTTTGGGTAGGGTTCAGCATATGCACGCCTTGTTCAATAGGGGTTTCCTCTAGAACAGGGTCCCTAGAAATATGGGTATCACTAGGAGGGGGGCTTGGATGTGTGCCTTCGGCATCTTTTACTCCCTGTTCTATCTCCAACTCTTCTTCTTCGTCATCTATTATGACTTTTGTCGCCAGATCAGCTACCTCTGTGGGCGTTTTAAACTCTTGTTGGATGTGTAAGAGTACATCGTGTATCTGCTCTATTGGGGACTCTTCGTGAACAACCTTGCGCAACCTTCTGCGCTTTGGAGCAGCCTCTGCAAGGCTTTCTTGGAGTACAACCTCTGTGACCACAACCTCTGCAGGTTGGGCCTTCTTCGATTTCTTTTTCTTTGGCTTTTGTGGAGGACTGCCTGGACCCTCTTCTTCTGCAGGTCTCTTCTTCCCTTTCTTTTTCTCAGAAGAGTCAACACCCTTCTGAGTCATCTTTATCTTCTTTGGTGGGGGACTTGCTACTCTCGGTCTGTGCTCACTCACCTCTCTAGCCTCTGTTGGCTCCTCCATTCTTCCCTCAACCCTCATTTTTTGTATTCTCTCTCCTAAGGGGATTCCTATGTGTGGAGGGCTTTCAGGGACTGGTTCTGGCCTCCGGTATCCATGTCTGTATGCTTTCCTATCTCCATGGCTAAGGTATTTGAGCATGGCTTTTGATAGAGGTCTTGGGCTTCTGTACCCTAGCTCATGCTCTGTGTGATGGAACTCCTTCATTGGATGGAGACGTGCATTAGGCTCTGCAGAGGGCAGCTTCTCTGCTAACTTATCGCCAAAGACCATACCAAAGAACCTTTGCAGAATTAGATTTGGATGATTTAGGTCCTCTTTGGCATTCTTATGTGCCTTCACTTTAGATTTCTCACCCCTCTGAGTAGCGCACATCTTCTTGATTAATCCCACCATGTCTTCGAATATGAGCTGTGCATAATCAAGAGGCAGGTTGAAATAAATTCCATATACGATGGAAAGCATGACGTGAGAGGCTTGGTCATGGCTGCCGACCTTCCCTGTTAGGCAACAATTGATTATGGAAAACAAAGAATTCCCAATTGGGGGAAGGCCTTTCCATTTGAATTCAGTCCTTTTAGCAATTTTTGTCTTGGCAGAGTAGGAGTGAAAATCAAGAAATTGGATCAATTCGGCGTCTGTTGGGGTTGGGGCGAAGGTATCCAAATTGAGAGTTGCCAAGGAGGGTAGACGGAGGGCTGTTCACAGGGTATTCACGTTTAGTTCCATTGGAACAAGCGATTTAACAGTCGGATGTGAGGCGTAACCTACATTGCTCAATCCAGAATTATCTAGGGTAGTGATATATAAGCTTAGCAAGAATTGGGCAATGTATGTTTCAGGGGTAGGTTTAGTGGCTGAGAGAGCATATTATAATGGATGGTTGCAAAGAATTTCAATGAGGGGATAGGTGAATTCAGGAAAACCAGATGAAGAAGGAGCGAATAAATAATTATTTGGTTTCTTTACTAGTACAACTTTCTCGTATCGATTTTGGAAAAAAGAAAGAGCATGAGACGTTAGAGCTTGGGATTGGGTTACTTCGTTGTCGCTTGAGACATTTGCTGATTGAGCGGAGGCGGAGGAGCTGGAAGAGATAATTGCAGGTTTTGGCCGGAAAGCTTGTTCGTCGGAGTAGAGAGTATTGTAAAGGTTTACGTTTTGAGGGAAAGGGGTATTTATAGTGAGGGATTTGAAAGCGAACCGTTTATTGGGAGAAATAACGTGATGAGTGGCTATAGGGTGTGACGAATCAAAAATATGACATGCAATATTGGGAAGACGCACGACTGATGACGTGCGCCCCCGTTTCTGACAAGCGCGTGATTTGCTTTAACCCTTATCCACAGAACCACACACATCATATCAATAATAGAGAACTATAAGAGAGTTTTGTCAAAGGCCTAAGGGTAACAGAGCCTGTGTGATATGTGTGGGGTCTTGAAAATCCTCAGAGAGATGAGTACTTGCTCAGTTCAAACCCACAGAGCCTCTGATAGAAGCGTCAGAGGTTCTGATGAGTTGACCTCTGTGAACAAGATACTTCAAAAGTTTTGGCACATTCTGAGGTTTTGATTTTCATTTCAAAACTCCCCCTATGAGCCAGCTTCCATGGCTCCCCCTCGAACTAAAAACCATTTAAAATCCTAAGAAGAAGTATCGACAGAGAATCCGTTCAAAGAGCCTCTGAGAGCTATCACAGAGGATTTGTGAAACGACTTATGTGATGAAATATATTTTGCTTCTTCAAAAGGTTTTATTCTTTTTAAGCACATACTCCCCCTCAAACCTTGCAAGTCTCTGCAAGWTAAACCTGTTAACTATGAAATCAAGCGAAGGTTAATCAAGAAATAAAACTATATACAAAAAGAAATATAAAAAGAGAAGAACTATATAAAAAAATGAAATTATTAATAGAAAAAGCTTTATACATAAAGAATAAACAATAAGACATTCAACATCTAGAACTCTGGACATGCCATTCCTATTTTCTCAACAAGGAAATTAAACCTTTTTCTCATCAAGTGCTTTTGTAAAGAGATCAGCCAATTGAAATTCAGATTTTACAAAGTATAATTCGACATTACCTTCTTCTACATGATGTTTTAAGAAGTGGTACCTTATGTCGATATGTTTTGTTTTTTAATGTTGCACAGGATTCACTGATATAGCAATATCGCTCTTTCAATCACAGAGGATGGGGATCTTGTTGACAGAGTAGCCATAATCGCGTAGTTGATTCTTCATCCACAGAGCTAGTGAGCAACAACTTGCAGCGGCTACATATTCAGCCTCTGCTGTGGAAGTTGATACACAATTCTGCTTCTTTGAAGACCAACTAACCAGCTTTCCTCCAAGAAACTGACAGCTTTCAGATGTGCTATTTCTGTCAATTTGACATCCACCATAGTCTGAGTCTGTGTAAGCCACAAGATCAATGTTGGAATGCAGAGGATACCAAAGTCCCAGAGTTGGTGTCTTCTTTAAATATCTAAGGATTCTCTTTACTGCAGTAAGATGAGATTCCTTGGGGTTTGCCTGATACCTAGCACAAATACACGTGGAAAACAAGATATCAGGCCTACTTGCAGTAAGATATAAGAGAGCTCCAATTATACCTCTGTAGAGCTTGCACTCTACAGAAGGACCATTAATATCCTTATGAAGTTTCTGGCCAGGGGCCATTGGTGTCCTCATGGTGGAGGCATCATTCATCTTGTACCTCTTCAATAGGTCATGTACATATTTGGATTGGTTGATGAAAATTCTTTTGGAGGATTGCTTCACTTGTAGACCTAAGAAGAAGGTGAGCTCTCCCATCATGCTCATCTCGAATTCACTCTGCATCAAAAA